>NW_009725980.1:40953-61799 GCF_000703405.1 Apaloderma vittatum | reverse complement strand
AAAGAGTGAAGTGTGGGTTCCTGTCCCAAGTGCAGGCAGCAGGTCCTAAGTTCTTGTAGTGGCAGTGGTCTGAAATTCAAGGAATAGGATTAGAGAGCTACTGTGCGTTAATGAAAACGGCTCCCTTAGGATCAGCTTGAATTCAACTCAGTGGTCAACCGTAAGAAGAGGATTGTCCTGTGCAATTCCAACTTCTCACCCATATTCTGAATACTGTGATGCTCCTGAATGCTTAATAGAGTAGAATGTGCTCTGTTACGGTATATTTCGTATGATGCAAACTAAATGTCATGCTAACTCACCCTCAGTGCTCATGTTATTCTGGAATATATGGTGAATTGCAGCAGAATTTCCAAAGCCTTTCTAGGACATTTCACAAAAAAAGAAACAAAGGAGGGGGGGAAAAAAAAGTCTTTCAATTTTACTTGGGTCTTTCCTGTTGTCCAGGGTAATAGTGCTTAAATCCTGTCTCTATACATCATCTCAGAGGAACTCATTATAGAATGAGTATACAACAGCTAATGCCAAGAAACCACTTTTAATTCTTATCAGCATAATTTCCTGTAAAGAAGGGTAGCATTAATGGCCAGCTGTGGCTTGTGAGCCCTGACTTAATCAGTTGTGAGTAACAAAAATTAGTTGGAGGCGTATAGTTACTAGCCAACTGCAGCTGTAACAAATGTTTAATGAACACTGTTGCACTGGGGTCTGCATACCTTTTGCTTTGAATGAAAGGGAAAATCGCCAAGAGCAGGACTTTTTCTGTCCTAATTGTAGTAGAAAAATGGAGTGGAGTAAAATCTGTCTGTGGAGGCAAACTATGCCTAAGTAAGGCTTAAGCTAGACCTCAGTAAACAGAAGAACAGAAGCAGTGAAAATACTTCGCCTCTGCCTTCTCTGTCTTCATGGTGTTAAGAGAACAAGCAACTTTAGCTGATATTCTTTGCAAGGTACAGCAAGTTCTTTATGACAAATTTCATCCTGCCCTTCTTCTAGTCTTAAACTGCCTTTGCCAGCGCAGCCAAGTGAGCAGGGTGCTGCACTCTCTGGGGTCAGCGGTGGGATGGGAAGGACTGTTCCAGGTGTTGGTGGGGCTTTATTTTGTATAAACATCTCAGGTCTTTGTTAAACTGCATACAAGGCCATGATATTCAGGGACCTCTCGTGAGCATGTGTATTACAGAATTCATGGGCTTTTGTCTGGTTGTTCTCAGACAGGAGCTGTAACGGAGCAGGATGCGCTCTTGTCCTCTTTCTGGCTCCTGCTAGGAAGGGCAGGACAAGTGCTGGCTCACCATCCCGCTCAGACCATCGTTTGCCTCCCAACCACCTCTGGGTGGGCAGAGGAGTTTGGAAGGGAACAAGGCAAAACCTTTAGGAGCTGGTAGTAGACCTTTCAAGGTAATTCCAGGCCCCTGGAGTTTGGCTAGCCATTGCAGTGCCGACCTCAGGTGTGGTCCAGATAAATCCAGTAAAGTTGCACTAGGTGTGAACCGTTCTTGACGCCTTTTCTGAGACTTGTTCATGTACAGCTGAAGCTTACCAAAGCAACTACTTAAATTCCATGGCTTCCCTAGATTGCCCAGCCTTTCAGAAGGATGTGTAGTGTCATTCAAAACTTCAGGGCTTGCAAAAGGTTAGGGTGTTGTTTGTATCCACAGTGATACAAATTCCACTTCCTAAATCAGTAATTATTTGTTAGTTATTTGCACAGTGATCACCAGTGTGAAGGAGAGAGTATTCACACTCAGAGATTTAACACAGAAACTTAGAACTGTGACCACCTCAGCCCTTCTCCTACAGAGCAGGAAAAACATCCCACTTTGAAACATTTTTTTTTGGGGGAGTTGGGGTGCTCTCTTAACCTTGGTTTTTCTTTGCCACTTTCATGAGACAAAATTCCAGTCTGTTCTATTTTTTTAAGTCAGCAAACTGATTATATATTGTAAAAGATCAGTGTTTTCATGGGTGAGTAGTAATTACTGAGTAATGGCTTAAAACATTTCCTGAAGGAACATAAAGCTGTTTTTAAAAGTCAAGAGTACATTAAAAGGATTACCATGTAGATTTGATTTTTAGATAACACTAAAATGGATCCCAAATGGACTTACGAAAAGGGATGCTATCTCTTTAATGGAAAGTACATGGTCTGACAGCTCAGCATGCAAATAGTCCTGCAAAGGACTGTCTGTTGTGTTTTTCCCTTCAAGAAGAGAAGGAAATAGCTCTCCTTGCCCTTCGCCTTTCAACTTTTAATGCTAGATGGGTTGGTCTGGTTAGGAAAAGGAGAAGAGATGAGGGTTGGGGAGGAACTGCATCTTTGTGAATCGCTAGGGAGGTGTATTTCTTGACTTCTAGATCAGCAGCAATTGTATCTCTTACATGGATTGCACTAAGTAGATTGACCCCTTGGTCATTCTCTGTAGGTGAATCTTTACTCGTCTCTTGGAAATGAAGAAAATACGCAAATAATTTATAGTCATTGTACATTCATTATACTAATCTTGTGCAGGGCATGAGCATCAATGTTTGGATTTGCAGTAAATTTGGACAGGGGCAGAAGGGGCTGTTATTTCCATATTACATTAACTTGCAACCACTATGGCATTTGCTATTTCAGAGTTGCCAGCACAACTTTCTGGTGATTGATGGTGTTAAATATGCTTTTGGCCTGAGTAGGTTTTCTTCTAGAAACATTTAAAAGAATATATTCATATTTCATTATATAGAGAGCACCAGGTTTCCAAATTCTTTTGTGGTATTGCACAAATTATTATAGGCTCCAAAAGTCTTGAGAAATTTCTATAAGCCTGTGAAAGCTTTAGATTGGATAGTCATCATTGCCTGCATTAGGGCTTGTGACAGATTGCTTCATCAGTGTACACAGAGCAGAACATCAAATGGCCATTTGGCAGTGGGCGCTGAAATTCTATTAAGGTTGCCGAAAGCTTAGGTCGACATTGTATATGTCTGCAAAGAGGGAGAAGAAAAGATGATGATCATGATGATGATCGTGCAATGATATAGTTCTGTTCGCCTTAAAATACTCACATATATAAGCGTATCAAATCTGTCAGGCTGATGTTAATGTTTCACTGCTAAACCTGAGCGCTGCTACATTGAACATCCTTGCTTATGTCTTGAAACCTCAGCAGTAATACGTTAAGCAGTGCATTTTAACAGGAAGATGAGAATTGTGTAGTATTACACATGTACCTGGAAATAATTGACTTGAGTTTTTACTTCTCAAACACCCTTTGGGATTTTTAACTTAATGCAGGGTTTTTCTATTTGATTTTCTTTCCTTTTTGGAAAGAGGAGGGACAAAAGCCTCCCTGTATTTAACATTGGTACATAGGTTATTCTTAAATGAGTTGAAAAACGAGGGATCAGTTCTTACCTTTGTGACCATTTGACTCAAGGACTCTTCTTCCATTGGTTTGCTTTGATACCCAGACCCCCCCAATTATAGAACTTTTTTAAGCTTAATGTCTTCTAAATGATCACCTGCAAATTGATGGGATACAGGACAAATTTCAGGCTAGTTATTCCTAATAATAATTTCCTCATCTGTGATGATCTTATACTGCAGGAAAGGTGGTTTGTGGGTAGTCTCTCCATTGCCAGAGCTTGAAGAAGGGAAATAGCCACCTAAAATCAGGACCTTTGCCAAACTGTAGGACACTAAATTGTGACTAATCGAGAAAACTTGATCAGAGTGTTCTCAGACTAGGTCGAAGGTGGAGGAAATCTGCTTGTCTTATTACTGTTCCCAGGGCTTCAAATAGTAAAAATGGATTTTACTGAAACACCACATGTGCTAAGAGTAAGCTTTGGACATTTGCCAATTATGAAAAATTAAAAGCTCAAACAAGCATATTTTATGAGCATAGGGAAAATGTTGCTTACCGGAATGATTTATAGGCGCTGTTTTGCAGCATAAATTATTCTGGTTTCTGTTCCTGGTGCCATGTGTTCCTTTATAGCTACAGGTTGTCTCGCTGTAAGAGCAGCTCTGTAATAGAGAGTCTTAAGGCAGGCACTGGAAGTCTCAAAACTTTTGGGGAAAATGAAAATCTACATTCTAACCGTAAACCTTGTGTCCTGAATCAGGGCCTACGATGATACAGATTCGAACAACGTGACTGATTATTTTGGACATCTTGGTCTGTCTGAGCAAATGGCTTGAAAACGGGTCTCTGTATGTGAGGTGGGAAGTGGAGGTTAAACCATCCAGGAAGTTTTGGATCGTTTCAAGCAGCTGAAACTGCCAAGGGACACTAGACTCTAAAATATATTTGTTTAAAGCTGAACTGTAGGGCCAAAAAAAGATGCTGTGTTACTGGGAGAAGGACTTTAACACAGTTAAAATAGAAGTGCTGATCAAAATGTCGTTTCTCCTTTTAACTGCCCTCTCCAGCGACTGTTTTGCCGTGCTTGGACAAATTGTTCAGTAATGATTCAGAAGAAAGAATACCACAAATGAATTGCTAAAGCCACTTTAAAAATCACCTGCTGTATATTGCAGCATGAAACTGGAAATGAAAAAAGATGGTTGTTACTCATTGAATAATTCTGATGAATGGTCTAAGGCTTGTTCATAAGCATTTAGTTGCTAGTACTCGGTGTTCCAAATGTAACGTTTTAATTGGATATATACAGATGATGTGATGAGTTTCACCTTGCTGGCCATAATTCTTCAAATGAAATTCTTGGTGAAGATGCCCGAGACAGCGTACTCTCAGTTCAGTGGAAGTGCATGGTTTAACCTGTTTCGCAGGGTGTAATATTCATAGAAGGTGAGTAATACAATACTGGGAACACAAAGTGAGTTTCTTTTTAAGGGAATGAAATTCACTGCATCTTTTTGGCAATGACTGTCTGCATTTACTTAAGTGGGTGATGCAGGGCTCTAATGCTTTTAAATGATATCAGATCCTCTGATAAAAGACATAAGACTGCAGCTTATTTATTGTGATGAGACAGGAGTTAATAAGATTACTCCTACTCTTCAGTTACTTTTTCATCTTTTGCAGCCAAATGCTGGGGTTTTTGTTAGCAGGCAAAAGGAGGTCAGCTCACTTAAAGGGTGTTGATGCTAGAAATAAACATTTTTGCCTTCAAGTGGAACTTTGAAACCTAGGCTCAATTGCCCAACTGCAAAACTCTGGTATTGCTTTTAGCACTGGAATGCTGCATCCCTGTAATAGCCACTTACATAAATTACCAAAGAAAAAAAATAAAAGAAGAAGAAAGAACTGTAATATAAACCTGTCGTAATTGTGGTCCTTGGCATAGGGTTTGTTCAGAAATGTAGTAACTAAAAGGCACTGCTCAGGCAAGAATTTGTGGTGGAGAATAAAGTCCGGTACTGTGTTGTGCAGGGTGCTGGACAACTGCCCAGGGAGCACCGTGCTGGGGTGGTTGTCACAAACCTTTGAGAGGGTGGAGGTATTTTGTGTGTGTGCATAGTTATCTGCTTTGTTGTTGAGCAAGCTTTTATGGTAAAAGTAGCTTATCTGAGAAAAAGTTTCTCGTTGGGGTTTTTTTCCTTCTTTTTTAAAGAAAACCCAACAAAAAACAAAACGCCAAAAAAATTGCACAGGGACAGAGTTAAAGCCATCTGCCTGAAAGCATTGTGTAAAACATACACACAATGTTGGGGAAATAAGCCAATTATGTGTGCTTCACAGGAGGTGGGGGACTGACCTTTGTGTATAATTAGTTCTTTTATTTAAAGCAAAGATTTTGAATAGAATAACTAATTAGCTGTCATAAATGGCAAATTGAAGATTTTGGCCAGATTCCTTGGGGAGTGTGGGAGGACGTCCCTCCTCCCAGCCCGTGCTGTGCGCTCTGGCTCTCCTCATTAGGGTTGTTTTTAGTTCTCGGCGGTGGTAATGAGGAGAGCAGTGGCGACACTTCTCCGGGCCCCCTCTAACAAGGCATGAAATGCAGGTGGGGGAGAACCACCCTCGGCTGTTGCCCCTTTCCCTGGGCACATGTGGGTGTATGGAGGGGGAGGCTGTGGGAAGTCAAAGGAGGGGGGTCTGAAAAGTCTTGGTGATATCACCTGTGTTTTATGCTCTGGACTTTATAACATACAGGCAAGCTGCAAGGCCTTGAGGCATATATCATTAGCTAGCAGCCCCGCATTACTCTTTCAGACCAATTAACCTTTAGAGTTGCATTAAAGAAATTAGGTGGTGAGCTTCCATGCTTTCAGAGGGGACCAGCAGCTCTCTTGCAGACCAGAGCACTATGGAGCCGTACGCCATAGGACCGTTGCAGATAACTATTATTAAAAGGTCTACCATTTATAAAAAGTTCCCAGGCTCTCTTGGAAACAGGGCTTTATGAACAGTGCCCGTAGAGGAACTGCAGCTGATTGCCATGTGAATAGAAATATCAGTAAAGTGGCTTAGAAAAATTCAGGGGTGTACTTAGTGGACACTTGTATTGTAAAGCCAGCTGAGTAATTTTACAGAAAGACCCCGACTGAGAAGATACAGGCTGATTAGAACTAGTTTGCCCAACTGCAAATAGGGGTAAAGTTTAGATTACTCACTGCAGTAACAGCCTCTTTAGACACAGCCATAAATTTCAGTATGTCCAGAGGTGGTGTCTATAAGTTTTTAATGTGCATTGGAGCTCTGAGCACTCAGAACAGGTTTTGTTTTGTATTTACCAGCAGTGAGTCTATTAAGTTGTAAAGGGCAAAGGAGGGAGTGTAGGTAGCCAAAAATAGAAAGGCTTCACCTACTGTTTCTAAGAAAAGATAGAGGTACATGGCTAGCAACAGGAGAAGAGAGAGCAACTCGATGGTACTTTCAGAATTTGATTATCAGTCAGTGTTCCCTTTATGATCACATATTTAAGTGAGTGAGTGTCCAGCTGCTAATTTTTCTACTTATGCAACACTACTTCTCATTTTCTAATCCTCGCCCGCAGAGCACACATGCAGTTTGTCGAAGGTGAGCCCTTTCATTCTTGATAGCCCTGGTTAGTCACCTTGCACCCCTGATCAAATTGAACTAGGTATCTTGGCATTTTGGGGTAAGTACTGGGGAAAAACTTACGTAGGGAAAAGAAACAGCATCGCAGTCTTGCAGTGGGGAAATTTCCAAAAGGACAGAGCAGCTCTCCAGGTGGTTTCTGCCTGCAGAGCCCAGACCGCCTGGGGTTTGCTCGAAGGGAGGTGGGAGGAGGAAAGTGGGTTTGCTGTTGGCTGCGTCCTCTCTCTGCAAGCCTCTGGCCCTGAAAGTGGTTAAACTTCTGAGATGTGGTGTGCTTGTTGCTTGGAAATGACATGGCAAGCATTCGAGGAACCCTTGCTTATCAAGTTTGGCAGTTTTTGAAATTTTGTTTTACACCTTGCCTGCTGTGTCAACTCACCAGCTAATTGCAGCTGCAACTCTGTGTAGTGGTGTGTGTGCTCCTGGCAGACGGGTTGGTTGGGATGTCGGAGGGAAGCCTCACAGACCAAAATGTAATTTCAAAACACTGAACCTGACCAGCAGAGGCTGACCTTGCTCGTTATTATCTGAGTGGGAATAGCAGCTTTGAACATCATATGATCTCTGAAATGGTACCTTTTTTCATTAGATTTTTACTGACCAAATACATAGCTTTTTTCCTTGCTTAAGGTACTGTTTAAAAATATATATATCTGTTCCTTTGCTAGTTATTAGAAGAAAATCAAAGTGTTACAGTCCCCTTACTCGCAGAAGCCTCTCGTAAGACAATGGTGTGCTTGTGCTAGCGGGGAGCCAAGATGGCCACGGTGAGCAAAGGCTGCCGGGGCCATGGTTGGAACAAGAACCAGCACCACAGCCAGCCTGCTGCCGTCCACCTCAGGAGACCCTCCTGACCTGCCAGCCTGCCCTTACCCACCAAACCAGCCTTGCCCAATGGTCCAGCCGGGGTCTGATCCCTGCGCAGCTGCCCTTGCTCACGACCAGGCTGCTGTTACAGAGGACCCTGTGTGAGGGCGGATGAAACTCTGGAAGGGCACTGATTTGAAAAGCGCATGAGGGCCTTGGGGAGTTCCATCTGGCTGAAGATCTTGTATTTCTGAACGACAGAGATGATCTCAAACTGCACCCGTGCAGCAGTTGTCTTGAGAGGAAGTTTAAGGGGCTCTGGTTGTCTAGAACCTGCATGTTCAAATCTGCAGCACTTCCAGGTGCAGGATCCTCAGGTTACCTGCATGAACTATGCAAAATAATTGTGTCATGATCCTCTCCTGTAAGAAATCCTGTTCTGCCTCCACGGCTATGCAGCTCACATTTAGAGAGCCTGTTTGGGGAGCTGTTAATGACTAGATGGTGTCTAGGGCTCCTACCTTTAAATATAATTTGTGCATCTAGGTCTTAGTTTTCAAGATGCAGTCTATTTTCTTTCATCACTGGTACTGATCTTACACAGACTGCAAATGCAATTTCACATATACCTCAGAGTAAGGCAGTGTCATTGTAGAGACGGACACGACACAACTGAATGGTATTAGAATGGCTCAAAATGGCTCCTTTATTACAGAAAGGGTGTGCCTTTTATACATAGTTGAAGGTACTAGAAGAAGGTAGCATGGCCTTTGCTTATAGGTCAAACACTTGTTTTTCACGTTCTAATTGGGTAACAATTACCAGCTTCTGGCTGGGCTCATCCCCCCGGATCTTGAGGGACAAAGTTCCGCAAACGTGTCCAAACTCAGTACACACAACTTCCCATCTTAAGGGTACACTGGGAATTTGTCAAGGTCAATGTCTTCAACCAATGCCAGGTTACCAGCAGTCCAGCTGCCGTCCCCCACAAGGCAGAATAAGTCTCTTCTTACCATGTGCTGTTTTTCTGGCATGGAGTTGGAGAGAGCTTAGGCTTTAAGTTTTCTGAAAATGAAATTACTCCAAAAGTGCTGCTTCTAAGCTTCTCTTTGCTCCGGAAATGTACTCTGAAAAAAAAAAAAAAAAGTTCTGTGTCCAGAACCACAGGGCCACTTTCCTTGTTCTTGTAAGAAACCCTCGCCAGGAGTGCAGGACTGCTGCAGTCTGACCCCCAGCACCTGCAGCGTCTGACACTTCCCTGTCTTTTCCCTCTTTCCCAACATGTGGGTGTTTTCTCTGTACCTTTGTACGTGGAATTTCTCTTGAGAGCGTTAGACATTGTGTATGTGCCAGTCAAACACGGATTTAAGTTTTCACTTAATTATTGCGTATTTGTCCCTGGCATCAGCAGTTTGCTTGTGTCAGCTTTGCAGGTGGGTTCTGAGTGTGCTGCAGCAAGAAGCAGGAGGGCTCTTTAAGCCTTAAGTTTTTGAATGTTACTTGACCTGTCTCCGCGCTGCTGAGACCACTTTGATAACAAATGGATCAATACCTCACTGTTTGTGTAGAGGTGTCTTAAGTGCTATTGTCGTCTGCTTGCAGCTCCGGCAAAGCAATTATTACTGTAGGAGTGGTGAGTTTTACATGTGCTGAGCATTAGCCACCGTCAGGTCACCCTGGCTTTTAAGGAAAGTAGCAAATGTCACTTATTATAGTGGCACTGACTCAGTCCTCTCTGGTTAAGGGACTGTTAATAATTCCATTATCAAGCTGCTGCTTTCTGGGACATCCAGCGCTTCCTGTGGAAACAGTGGCTTAACCTTGTGTGAGAGTATATAACCAGCGACACCTGCTACTGTAGCCACTGTCCCCTCTCATCTTCTCTGCATCGGTTAAGCCCACAGCTTGCCTGTTACAGGTCCAGCGTTGTCATTTTTAGTGACTGACACTAGTAAAAATAAAAATCGGTAACAAAGTAAAATCAAGACTGGAGAGAAAAGGGGGTTCTGACATTTCAGTGCTTTGTTTCTTCTTTCATTATCTCCTGTTCCCTTCCTCCCCCACAGTACAATCCTTGTTTATTTTTCGACCTTACCTGTTAATTCTACAAAATCCTCTTCTAACTCCCTCTTAAATGGAGAAGGGCAACAGGTCTCACACCCGTGTCGGTGCGCACCGTGGGAGTCACCGGCTGCTTGGGGGTAAAAGGAAGAGGCTGGAGAGAGGGGTGTGGGGAAGGTGGCCGTAAGAAGTCTCCACCAGCCTGGTGGCTCGAGTGTCCTGTCACCACCTCGTTCCCAGCTAGCTCATGCTTGTTTTGCTGTCCTAGCAGCATTTCCAGGGAGGAAGACACTCCTGGCTTTTTACTACTTCTCCAGCTATAAGAGGACGAGGAGGAAAGCCCTGCTTTGCTTGAGGAGCACGGCTTCGTTAGTGGAAGAGGGGCACTGGTTGGGCTATTCTCAGCAGTCCTCAAGGGCTTTTGAATAACGTTTGTTTCAGAGCGGCTCCTGGGCTGCTCAACCGTTCAGTGATGCCTCTGCAACAGGCAGGGTTCACGAGAGAAGAAAAACAGTGGTGTACCACATCTCTTTATAGCCACTCTCTCATCAAATTTGATCCAGCCAAGATGTTGGACTCGGGGTATGTACACTGGTGGCCCTTCTGATCTTGGTAATTGCTTGTGGCAGCTAATTAACAGCACGAGGGTACTGGTAACGAGGGAAAAAGCAAATGTTGAAATTGCAGCCAGTTTATTCTGCTGCAAAATGTTAATTAAAAAAAGTCTGGGGCTTTGTGTCAGCCCTACCCTTAGGAAAAAAGAGCTGTGTTCCTGCGAGTGTCGCACTCCCACTTAACCTGCGACAGCGTGACGTTTAGATTCCTTTGACTGTCAGCTTCTTGGCGATGTGAACTCTTTGTAATGAAACCAGCAGCAGTATTTGCTCACAGATCTACCTGTAGCTCGCAGTGCTAGCCCAGCCTATTCCAGCTGTTTGGATGTCTTCTAAACGAAACCCTGTGTTTGCGTTGCAGGCGTGCCGATGTTATCTGTGCAACCCAAGGGGAAGCAGAAGGGCTGTGCTGGCTGCAACCGCAAGATCAAGGACCGGTACCTGCTGAAGGCTCTGGATAAGTATTGGCATGAAGACTGTCTAAAGTGTGCCTGCTGCGACTGTCGTCTTGGAGAGGTTGGATCAACTCTTTACACAAAAGCAAATCTCATTCTTTGCCGCAGAGATTACCTGAGGTAAATACTATGGGTTCTTCCCAAAGCCTCTCGGTGTGCTGACAACTGTTTGTCTTTCTAAACCTCTGCTGTGAAAACATGTACTTGTGCGTGGTCAGCCCTGCCCAGAAGAGATTGGAGTTTCTTCCTCTGTCTAAGCATGGCTTTTGATTTGCGCTTCATGTATTTTGTAGTCAGGGAGGTGGAATCCCATTTTGCAGTCGAGGTAGAAGGAGGGTATGACTTAACTCTTCGTTATTATGAACCAACAAAACCAAACAATGCTTGCTGAGAAAATGAGGAAAAGATTGGGAATTCTTCTTGCACGTCTTCAACATTATACTCCTGCATATTGACTGAGACCTGACTAAACCTTTACCTGCGCTTTTTCAGTGATAGCTTTTAGACAGACTTGTAGTGTTTATATTGAGTAAGGTTCTTCCCAAGGGATTCTTGCCTCTTCCCTAAGTAAACAGAGCAAAACACTCCAAAATTACAGATCAACATTTTTTACTTCTTGAAGAAGTCTTCAGAGACCATCACTAACTCTGAGTTAGAACTAACCTGTCAGCATGTGTCTGCAATACATAAAAACACGTGGGATTTTTTGCCTGGTGCATATGGGGGGTTTGTACAAGATACTTTTCATAAACACAAATGACTTTTAATAAGACAGTAGGTGTAGTGCAAATATTCTTAGGAGGGTCACACTGCAGAACGCCTCTGAGTTTTGCTTTCTTTTTCCTTTGGAAGAATGTACATGATCTCCAACTAATGTGTGGGGTTTGTTGTGGCTTTTTTTTTTTCCTGGAACGGTGATAGCATTTCCCTTGCAACTTCAACCAGCAAACACACCTGGAGCAAAACAAAAACAACATGCTGTTTAAAGATGGGGAGGTTAAATGCCATCTAACCTTGTGGTACCCAGGGACTGTCTAGATTGGTCTCAGTGATCAGATGCTTCATGTTTTTCAATGTAAAACATATTTTTGAAAACCTTTATTAAACATCTCCTAGTAAACTTGAACAAAGAAGTTTCTCATTCTAAAGATGAGAGGTTAAGCACTGAGCTAAATAGAAGAAATAAGTCCATTAGCTGCCTTTTGGATTTGCCACCTTGCCTTTCAGCCAGGCACTGTACCAGAGCACCCTGCCCACATGATCGTTTTTGCTCCTATTCGAGCTGAAACTCTCCAGGGCACACATGAAATATCTCGGCTGAAATTCTGCCACACAGGCAGCAGTCACAGGTCCACACCAGCGTAGATGGGATGTGTCCCCAAAATGTACGTGAGGAAAGGCTTAGTTAAGAGTAGAACACATCTGAAGGGGAAAAGATGGGATAAGCAACCTGGGGAAAAGATGGGATAAGCAACCTTTGGAAAAGTGGAAAGGGTACGCTGAGGAAAGAGTTAACTATCTTTGCTATCATGAAATAATGTTTGAACCTTGCTTAAGCCTGAGTATTTAGTCCTGCTGCAAGTCACTTTCTCTGAGAGTATCTTTAACCCTGTCTGTGCTAAGCTGAAAACAGTGAGCTCCAGAAGGTTCTTGAACGCACAGATTTCTAACTCCAAATTAGCATTTTCATTCTTCCCTGACCCTCCTTCACTTCAGCTGTGCTCTTTTTGTGCTGTGGACATAATTTTGATGTGTCAGTTAAGAGTATAACAGCTCTTGATCTTCCCTTGTTGAGGATTGCATAATTTCTTTTCTTCATAGTATTACAATTGAGTTGTGCCACATATTAATCGCAAGGACCCTCAAAACCTCTCAGGAGAGCAGGAATCGTCTTCCTTCCAGAAAGCATAGGCTGCATTAGTTTCTTTATACTTTGTTGTTTTTCTTTTCTTTATCTTGTTTGTACCCAGCTTGCCAAGCAATCCAGGTCTCGCCATCAGTCATCCTTCTTTTCATTATTTATCACTTCTCTAGACTTTGTCATTTGTGCATTTGATAAACAGCATATGTGTTCGTCACTTGCTCGTGTTTTTTTTTAATATGACCTGAAAGATAGATATTCAAGATTATTCTACATGGTACAGAACCGTACTAGAAATACTCAGCTGGGTGGTGGTTCCTATTTGTGTTTGCTTTTTGAGACCTGTGAGCTACCCTGTGTTTTGTCCTTTTAATGAGCACTGCATTGATTTTAGTTTGTTCTAGTTTCATAACAAAAATAATGTGCGGCACCAAACCAGACATGCTGAAGTGCCAAAGGAGAGCAGTACTGATGCTGTTAAACTTAGAAGAACCTTTTTATCGCTGCAGTTGTAAAGCATTTCTTTCTTTCCTTGCTTTGTACCAAAAGTGCTGCTTTGAGGTGGAAAACGTTAATCTATGATCTTCTCACTGGCCCCCAGATTACACGACTTTCTGGGGCACACCAGAAGCCTGTGCTAGAGATGGGAAAGAAGCCCGGAGTTGCAGACCCCAGGAAAGAGCCCACGTCCCGTCTTTGAGAAGAGAGGGCAATTCATTACGTGAACCATGGAAGGCAGCAGCTGGGAGTAGTGTTTGACTGTATCTGTGCAGCTTCTGTCACGGTAGCAGTTAATTGTGGTCTCTGAAATGAACTTCTTCTGTTCCTGGAAGAGCCTTGGTAGCCCCTCTGCCTCCATGTGTTGGATTAGAATAATCCCTGACCCACCAAGAGGGGAGCCTGCTGCTATTTGTGCAGCTTGGTTTAATTGTGGAGGGAAGGCTTAGGTGGCCTTAACTTTAAGTGTTTTTCCCCTATCTGAATTTAGTTTGTTATAACAGCTTTGGCCACTAGAAATATTTCTTACTTGTTTTCTATTGGGAAGAACAACATAATTGTCATATCCCAGGGAATCTGACCAAGACTCAGGTAGGAAGCAATAATGTTAATTCTGTATAAACATTTTATTCTTCTTTACTTCTAAACATCTGTTACCTTCTACACATAATATTTATTTCTCAATTTATACTATTAGTTCTACTAATAGAAGGAACTAAAGTTGTTGTCACCATCTTCTCGACTGTCTGTTCACTTCTGGTAATTTGAATTTTTCTTCTTGGAGAATTACTCATTTCCATTATATATACCCATACCCATTATATAATTTCTTCGCTTTAATAGTTTTAGAGCCTCTATCCATGTCTTTTTTTTTTCCCCCCTTGTTAAACAAATCAGGGTATTTGTTCTACTAGTCATATTTTAGCAGACTTCATTCCTAAAAATAGGTTCTTCACAACTTCATGCTGTACTCGCTTCACAAAGGGAGTACTTTATGTGGAGGAGTAGTTTATTGTTGGCCGCTTCCTCTATGTGCCTTTGATTAAGAACAGGGTGAATATTGCACTGATCAACTGCCACGTGAAAAATGAAAGCTAGACTGTTTCTGCACCCATAAATGTAAATATCTGCATAACCCAGCCCTCGCCAGCCTCCCGCCGGCCTCGATGCCGCGGCGACCACGTACAGGTGCTGGCCTAGAGACAGAAAGGACTCCTGCAGTATTCCGTGCAGCTTCGAAATTCAGCTGAAGCACCTTGCTTGTGCCTCCCCTCCTGCAGGCTGGTGTCCTTGGGGCCATGGACACTGCAGGGATCGGGGACAGGGATGAATTTCTGGACTTCGTTGCTCGGTGTGGGGCAGGGCCAGCTCCTGCCCCGCTCCAACCCCGCCGGCCTTGGTGTGGAGCCGGCTTTGCCCGCGGTGTTGGCAGCGCCGTGGGCTGCCGGCTGCACGCGCTCGTCCTCAGTGGGTTTTCAGACGAAGTCTTTCAAATGTATTTCAGCAGCTGCTAGCAGACCATAGCCCGATCATTTGTTTCAAAAGATAAACTGTCGTCATTGCTTGTGAAGGAACATTTGTTAACCTTCACATTTCATAAAACCCTTTCTTGCTCATTTTTTAATCATGAAAGATGAAATTGGATCTCAAGTTGTTATCCTTGCGGTATCACCTCAGTCTCCAGCTGTGTCTAGATGTGTCTTTCGATACATTTTGTCTGAGCAAATAGATTTACCATTTGTTTCATAATCAGAGTTCCAGCATTCCTACCTCTAATTGGTTTTGATAAGCAAATGCTATTGAGGAAACCGCTTCTGGGACAGAGAAGCTGGGCGTGCAGCGCAGACGGCTCCTCGCAGCCCCCACGCAGCAATGTGTGTTTGTTCCTAAGCGTAATTAAACATTCACCAAGGCCCCGTTCACAGGGACGGTTTGGGTGTTGCGTCAGGATTTCCCGGGAGGAACTGACAACTTAAATTTCACTGTGAAGTGCTGATGAAGAACGTGATTTTTCCTTTTTACTCAGCATGGTGCCCTCGCATGAGCAAAGGCAAGTGAGGCTCGCTTTGACAGGAGCAGAACTGTCGCTTCTGCGTGTTTGATATGCTGGTGTTGGGAAAGATTTTTTTATCATTTAAGCTGATTAGGGCCTTAATTAGACTCCAAAGAAAGCTGAAAACCTACATTAAAAAATGATGGTGAATCAGTAAGAGAGAGGCTTTCCGGGAAGCCCTGATGCTGTTCTCAGGAGATTTCATGGAAATTCTTTTCACCCAGCTTTCCTTCTGTTTTGATCAACGCTACAACCTCTACCCGGTGTCGGCATCGGTGCTGCCGCCTGAGCAGCCCTGGGAACACCGAGGCATCCCGGCAGGTCTCCCACCCTGCGGCACTGCGTGGGCTTGAGCTCCAGCCTGGGCTCCAGTTGCGTCGACTGCACAGCACTGGGGTTTCCAGTTGTTGGGTTTTGCTCTGTTGCGAGTGCTGCAGAGGATTCGTTCCACTGGTGAACGACTTTGGGAGCCCCGTAGAGGAAGTGTTTTTCTGTCTCTGGCAAACAATGCAGAGTTAAATTTTCTCGAGGTATATGAAAAGCGATTCGTCACAAACATGGGCACCATATGCACTCACACAGGAGGTGCAGGCAGATCCCCTCCTTCTAGTGAGCTTCCTCAAGTCAGTAAGGAAGACCCTAAGCCAAGCCATTAAACCACGGCTGGACGTGTAAGCACAAGTCTCCAGGAACTGAGAAGTACGTGTCGCAACTAGTGAAATCTGAGTTAATCTACCAGAGACATGACTAATAATTCTGAAGGGAGCTTCAGCCTGCAGAAGCTGCAACACCTTTGAAGCAGCGAGGATAGTCTCAGGGATTTTTCCCCACCCGAGGAGCGCGGTGTGCATGCATGCACCGAGAGCGTGCCCTGCCTGCTTTTCAAGTGACATGTTTAGCATGGGGAGGAGAGGCGTAAATGCAGTGTGGCTGAACAAATGGCATCTACTCAGAGCCTCAGAATGTTGCTAAACTGAAGTGCTGTTCATGCACTGCGACAGGGAGTGTCTTGCATGCTAGGTAGGATACCGTCACTTCTACATTTGGTATCTATACAGATTAAGGAGGATTAATTGGGCTCAAAATGCAGTGTGTCTTGGCAGCATTGCTGTGCTTTGTGATGTTAAAGCGCACATTTTTTTTTTCTCTATAGTAGCTAGTCCAGGAGTTTCTCATAGTCCATCTCTTTCAGGATAAACAAGCAACACTTGGTTTGTTCATTTGCTTCTCCCTTCTCCCTTTTTTTTTCTTTATCCGCAACCTCCCAGGGAGGAGGAAAGTTTATGGGGAGTAATTCTGCTCAGCTGTGGTATACCAGCATGCCTCTAGCACTTTCAACCTTGCAGCTTTTTAGCTTCTGTTTTTAAACTCCTCTAAGAGGACACTGTTGCGTGTATGTGCAGCAGTGCCAGAGACAGCCAAGATGGGTTTTAAGGTCAGCACCTTCAGTTTTACTGAAAGAAAGGCTGGGGCAGGGGAAGAGGGCTTGGACTTCTATGCGCTGAGAGTTCCAGCCCCACTGTACATGTCTACTGAAAATATGGAGAGAGAGAGCAAAGAAGTAAAAGTAAGTGAACATTCAAATGGGTTCTTCAACTGAAAAGAGATGCCCTTGAGCAACCTTGAATTTTATGCCCAGTAATCTCTGAACTAGTGCGGTCACTTGACCAGAGGGCTTGTTTGTACCCCACTGGTTCAGCTCCTCCCGCTATGCTATCCACGAATGCCAAACCCTTTGGCATGCAAGTATAAATTCTTTGGGATTGAACTTGAAGGCTTCATGAGAAGACAGCTTGACCAACTTCATTAGTATCAAAATGCATTTTCTTTCCTTCAGCTGACGTGACTTGTCACTGCAGCACTGACAACGGTGCCCTGGATCGTAGGGTGCAGCAGCACCATGTATTTACTGTGCTGAATGCCTATCACTAAGGCTTTCTCTGAATTCTGCACAACAGCTGATTACAGGGAAGTTGGGAATCTTGAAGTTGCTTTTAAGCTTATTCTTTTTGTCTTTTTAAGTGATGTTCAGGCTTCCTGTGCAATTATTGGCATATGCAGTACTTTGGTCAAATCAGACTTGTAGCTCAGCATATTTCTGATGTTCACAGATGGGAAAAATACTCATTGCAAGCTGTTAAGAGGCATCCCCACTGGAAGTCTAGATGTTGGTTTTTTTCAAATGATAGGGGCAAAACCTTTTCTTTTCATGACAATGAGTTTCAGGTACATAAAGCAAGTCGTGTTCTACTGCAAGTCCTGTGGAGCTAGGAAATAAATAGCAGCAGGCATATAGGGAAGGTGCATGGAAAAACCTGTTTCACCTGCTAGCTAGAGAGGATATAAGCATGAGGTTTGGTAGCTCTTCAAAAACTTGTATGTCCAGATAATGTGGATACACAAATATATAAAGAAATATGTAGCTGTACACAGTATCTCCAAATGGTAGATTTTATCTGTAGGTAAGTGTTTAGTCCTCTTTCAACTCATAATTCTTAGCTTTCAGTGTTGACAAAGCCTCTTGTTTTAGGAAATTACCAGTCTCAACTCAGCTGTTTAATTTTGAAATTGTCTTGTTTTTGTATTGTTTTTAAAAAAAATCTAATTGACACTCCCAACCTATCCTTTCTGTACCACTCATTAAAAATCAACAGCTCCAAAATTTTCACTCTTTCTGCAGAAGGGACATTTGCTCTCTCTTTCTTGACTGCAAGCTGCTAACTAGTCAGACACTGGCCTAGAGAGGAGAAGTGGGGACTCTCTCCTTGAAACAACAATCTGTTCTAGTCGTTGCTTACTTGTGGTGACAGAAATAGGCACTCAGGTTCTCAGTTTAGCCACCTTGCATGTTTAGGTTGGAGAAGGAAGTATCTGTTAACAGGTGCTAAATTAATGTGTTCATCTGAAAAGTGCCTTACTGTTTTCCCTATGGTAAGGACACTTTATGGTTCCTTTTTTCCCCAAAAACCTGCAGGGTGCTGTGATTTCACTGTAGTTTGAATCCAGTATTCACAGAACTGGTGAGGTCTGGATCATCGTGCAGAAGACTGCTTTTTAGCCCAGACAAGACTACCTAACAAGAATCCTTTGACAGTTACCTACTACTTCCAGGAGCGCTCCCTTCTTTTCCCATTAATTCATTTGCATTCACTGCTGCTCCTGTATGCCAATTAGCTTTAATTTTTACTGTACACACTGACATCAGTGGCCAATGAGAACAGCACGTAGCGGAGTTTTTAGTGTGCCTATAAACTACAGAAAATTGTCCTTGGACAAACTCCTGCTTTTAGACTGGCTGACAACAATAGACATGGTTAAGTTCAGGCTAAGAGCCATTAAACATAATTACTACCACAGGGTAAAAGTTTAATTGTGCTAAATTTTAAATCTGCATAGTCTACGCTTATTTGCAAGCTGGCTGGGTCTTCAGTTACGTAAGGGAGAATAAATCTGTACTTAAAAATTGTTGCCTTTTAACTTCAAAGGGAGATGATAAAAAAAAAAAGAGTTTTTTAGAAGAAGCAAAACAACTCCAAACTGAAACCTTTGTGTATTTCTATCTTCTTCATGCCAGTGGCTCCAAGCTGGTAAGTAGATGCTGAGCATCTTCTGATAGATTCTTCTAATGTGCTTCGACTTTGTGTGTGTGAACATGCGAGAGAGGATTGCATCTGTTATGAAGGTGTCTGGGGGACAGAATGCAGATCAGTTTGTTCATGTGGGGTTATTTTAAACTTAACCACAGATAGGGCTTTGGGGTGGAAGATTTTCTTCCTGCTCCTTGCCTTCTCTCCCTCCACCAATAATGTTAAGCTCCGCACCTCAGAAAGTTTCAGCAGCTTCTGGGTAAGTAGGTATCAGAGATTGCAGGTTTCTTACAAGCAAACAAAAAAGGCAAAAGTCTGTGATCATTTTGTTTTTTCTTCCAGCAGATTTATTAAAAAAAAAGGTGGTCACTGAGATGCAAGTTACAGCATATTTTTAGAAGCACGGTGAACATACAGTGCTCTAAATCAGTCCCTGAAAAGTAGATTCAAATTAGGAAGTGCTAGAATAAGTGTGAAACGTTGATCTGTTGGGAAAGAGAGGGTAGGAATGGTTGTGAAACTTGATAGAAAAGATTAGCACGCTGACTAGCTGGAAGCTACATTTATGTAGACATTAGAAGGCAACACAATTTTAGCTGGACGGAACATAAGCTTCAGATCTTATGCAAACGGTCAAAGCTGTTTAACAATTGGTTTACTCCCAAAACCCTTGAAAGGAGACAGGTGAATACGATGCCAAATACATTTTTCATGTTTCTTAAGCTAACTGTTTAAATAGTTAAGTGAACATCTGTCCAAATTTCCCCATCATTTCCATTTAGAAAAGTCTCCTATTTGAAGGCTGAAGAAAAGCGCCTGCTTAACAATGCAAATGGTGCTGTCTGGGGCCCCTTTATTTTGTTTAATCTAGATTGAGCTCCACACAACTGTGATGCTAATGAATAATGGATATTTTATACTTGTGCATGTAGCAGTGCTGGGCACAGAGCAAATCTAGGATTAACCTCCCAGTTTCCCTGCCTAACGTATTGGACGCATTTTTCTGAGTTTGCTCTGACCTGGGTACTCTAAAAAGAGTTTCCTGGTTTTACGGAAAATGCCAAAACCCTGGCAAAAGCTGTTGGGTTTTGCTACGCCCAAGTGAGATACTGTAGAAGGGGGCAGTGACACTGGGGGAGGGAGGAAGGGAGGGATGTCTGTATTAATGGCTTGATTTGCGAGCGGGGGCTGAATGAGAGCCAGGGCGTCTCAGGGTGGAGACCTGTTTGCTTTTCAGTGCCACATTTTTTCAGTCCAGTTTGCTGGCGTTAGGCAGCCAAGCCCCACTCCCTCCCCTGCCCGCCTGCAGGAGCGGGGAGAAGCTGGACTCAGCTTGCAGGGGGAAGGAGCTGCCCCGTTACCGATTCGATGCTCTGTGTTCCTCGCTGCACACTATATAGCTGGGATTTTTCTCTGCCTTTCAGCCCTCATATGATGGAGTTTTAGGGGATGAAATGTTGGTACTCTCCCTTTGTGGTTTTCCTGTCCTGCACAAGTGTTTCTGTTTGGTTTGTGCTACTTAAGTTTCAGGGAAAATGAAGTGCTGTTTCTTCATAGGAAGTCTGGGAGCTTTCCAGCCAGGCCTGGTGAAAGACCACTGATACCCTTTCCTGTGAAAAATAAGGGCAGCCTTTTCTTAGAGCTGAAGAGCAACCCGACTTGGGTAACACGGTGCTTTGGGAGAGTGGGAGAATTGTGTGGAGGTCTCTCTAATGTTGGTGGGTGTTTTAATTCACAATTACTGGCCGGTAAGAATTAGTATTGATTAGCTTGGCAAATTGCAGGTTTAGAAATTGGTTATAGATTTTCCTGATGCTTCTCGTCTGCATATTGTGGAATTGGCCAGAACCGAATCTGTCCATGGGCAGCGACGCGTTGCACGCGCAGAGCTAAT
>NW_009725980.1:33924-40922 GCF_000703405.1 Apaloderma vittatum | reverse complement strand
CAGGAATCGTACGTCTTGAGGCTCATCGCCCCAAGAAAACCGTTTTTATCATCTCCTGAGCAAAGTGACTAACCACGTGCATATTGACCACAGTCTTGGGTGAACATTGGTTTTGTTAGCCTGTTGATGTGTGCCCCGGACCTTTTGTGTGGCTGTGGCGTGCTGCCCCTGGCACACGTTGGGCTCTGCAGGGACATCTTGGAGAAGGGGGCTGGGGGAAGGAGGCTGCAGCCTTGGCTGAGTCCCCCGGCGGGAGCTGTAACAGCAGCAACAGACATCTGGGGAGACAGATAGTGAAAGCCAAGATGAAAATGGCAAAGCCTCCAGTGCTGAAGGGCTGTCCTGGAGGACCGGGGAGCTGAAGTGGAACGGCTGAGCGTGCTGTTCAGGCCGTGGTGGAAGGGCTTAGCTGGCTCCCGGGAGGGACGTGGAGGCAGGAGGAGGGGGGCAAAGCCAGGGAGGAGGCCTTGCTCTCCGAGATACCTTGCAGAATGCTTGGGTACTCATTGCAAGAGAAACTCTGCTTTTTTTCGTTTTAAACAGCAGGTAAGTGAGGTTCTTCCTGAGCTATGTTATGATGTTGCCCACCAGGGCTGGCAAAGTTTTGCAGGTCTTGTACATGTTGCTGTGAGAGGCTGCCAGCCTCTCCCTCCCTGGGGCTGTGGCCAAGCGCAGAGGGCCGCCCAGCCTCTCCCTCCATGGGGCTGTGGCCAAGCGCAGACGGGACAAATGTGAGCGGAGGAGGACGGGTGGCACCGAGCACCTATCTCACCGCTGCGGAGACCCAGATAGTTTTTGACTGAAATTTTGTGAGCCCCAAAATAGTGCTGTCAGTGTTTAATGCTTTTCTCCATTAGACAGCAAATTAGCCCTAGGCTCGCAAACCAAATGAAGTTTCATCTCGACAATTGGAGCCTGCTCGCCAGGCAGTTTTATCCCAAGTTCCCGCACACTGGTTGGTCAGCAAAATGGAGACTGCAACTTCTTTTTATTGGAGCAATACAGTATTTGATACTGCTAATTACACTTAATTAGTCCTTCCACCATTTAATTAAAATGGCTTCTAATGATTGTGCTTCTTTGGCAGGCTCTTTGGTACCACCGGGAATTGTGCTGCCTGCAGTAAACTGATCCCTGCCTTTGAGATGGTGATGAGGGCCAGAGATAATGTTTACCATTTGGACTGCTTTGCCTGTCAGCTCTGCAACCAGCGGTGAGGACACAAACACAAACTAATTTATACCTTTACCCACAAAACAGGGGGAATGCTTGATCCACACTCCCCATCTGGGGTTCACAGCCCACTGGTGTGGCTTGGGCTGGTTTATTAGGCTGACCTGGGTGATGCATGTAAGTACCTGAAGCCCCTTTACCGCAAATCCCCTTGGAGCTGGTGGGAGTTGGAGGGGAGAGGGGGAGCACAGAGACTGCAGATCTGGCCACAGTTGTAGGCAGCACAGCTGCTGCTGAATAAAACAAACTGCTTCAGCGTCCTTTCAGGATCTGCCCTCTTAGCAGAACACAGACGATGGAGCATGGACCTTCTCTGGCAAACCAGTGTTACTCTGCTGAAATTTGATTTCTACCAGGCTCAGAACTGGGGACAGCAAAGAAGAAGGAGGAAGAGAAGGGAGAGGAAGGAAAAAAATACTCCAGATAAGTCCTTTCCAACACTAGGAACAAATTCCCTTTAGTTTGTTGTTAGTAGGGTGTCCTGGTGGTGTAATTCTGAGTGGCACTTGGGTACTTCTGCTGGATTTTACGCAGTGAAAAATGCATATCAAGGAGTATGATAAAGGGTCATGCACAAAGTTTTCCCTTGGGCTCTCTGTAGCCAGCTGAGTTTGGAAGGGCTGTGAGAAATGGTCTCAGCACCCTGTTTGATGGTCCTTGTAGGCAGAATTGAAGCCCACAGAACCAGACGTGGTACAGTGTTGCCTTCTGAAGCATCCATCCATCCTTGCCCAAGACAGGACTGAGAGTGCTTGTTGCTCTTCCTGCTTGTTTCATCAGGCTGTAGTGACTGCCCAAGGGCTCTGCTGGGGTTCTTGTTCTGGACTTGTAATTGCTCTTCCCAAAGATGAAACTGGGAGGTGGCGCTTCATCCCCTGTGAAGGTCTGAGAGAGATGACAAAACTCGTGGGAAGATGGAGAACCTGATTCTGTAAAAGTCAAGCTGAAAGCCCGACTTAAGAATTCATCGCTTACCCTAGAACAAAAGTCACAGTGGGATCTCCAGTGAAGTAGCCATACTGTGTGGATGCAAACCCCTGCTGCCTTTCCCACCAAACTTCGGAGACCCTCCAAACTGGGGGTCTGGATCTCCATCCGTGCCCTCTGACACTGGCTTAGGGCATGGGGGCAGGTGGAATTGCGGCTGGTTGGTGCCCCGAGTGAGGAAGAGTGGAATGGGGCGAGCTGTTCGTGGCTCAGATGGCTTTACTCAATCCCATTACTGCAGGCGGAGGTGGTGTTTGTTGGAGGTAGAAAACTCTTGGTAATATTGTCGGTGTCCACAGGCATGGTGGCAGCGCCGAGGCGGCAGTGACATCTAGTGGCTCCTGGCCTTGGGCTCCTTTCCGGAAGCCACACGAAACCTCTCCGTTGCCCAGTCTCATTCTGCCACTCTTGGAGGAGCTCCTGCCACAGCCGTGGTTCCCGATGGGCAGCAGGGGACAGCTGGCAGAGCTAATACCTTCCCTCCCCAAACTGGTCCCTCTCCACACAGCTGAAATTGCTGCTTGTTTGTGGGGTTCGTCTCCAGACTCTGAAGCGTTGCAGGGTGCTGCCTGATGGAGGCCAGGCAGGTGAGGGATGCTTCCAAATTCCACGCCACTACCAGGGCTAGAGCATCTCTAATGGCCCTTCTGGATCTTTAATGTCCCTTCTGGCAGAGGCAAGCGATGGCTCTGGGCTGCACAGGCAGGAGTGCTGGATTGACTTTGGGGTCTGTAGGATGAGTATTTGTCATCGAACTCCCAGTTTACCCTGGCTCCTCTCATGGAAACCCTAGTACCTCCTAGTTTTCATTTCCGGGAATTTCTTTTAAACTTCACTCTTTATTACAAAGGCCCCAAAGCACCTCTCTCCCTCTCTTCCCTGTGCGATCGCTTACACTGTTTCTGCAGTCAGTGCGAAGTACGGTCCTGCTCTGCCCTTAAAATAACCTCCATGTGCTGTCACTGCCTGGCAGGAAAGCGCAGGTAATCCCCCAGTTCTGGCAGAGTCGCGCTTTGATGCACAGGGGATTTGCCCAGTTTTTGAGAGGAACTGAGTTTTTCTGAAAGATGGGCTGAGTAGACAGTGTAGAGCTATGCGTGAATTGTTATTTCTGGCTGAGATCAGAAGGCAACTTTATGACTTGCCCCCCAGAGGTTTTGATCCCAAAGTGCAGAATGAAAGCGCTTCCGTAACAGACGACATTGGAAGCTGAATGGAGAACAGTGAGCGTAAATAACACTGAAGTCAGAATTGCAGACACCAAAACCAGTGCTGAATCAGAAACCCCACCCCAGACCCCACCTTGTTCTTCAGCTGTGAAAAGGTTTGATATGACGACCTTTCTGTAGTTCTTTTGCAGCTTACTTGCCCTTTGATAGCTAGGCTCTGTGTAGAGTGTTAAAACCACCAGAGCAAAATCACTAATATTTTTACCAAGTGTGCAGTGTTTTCATTAGCTCCACTCTCCAAAACATCAGGTTTGCAGCAAGTCCTACAGTGCCACTCAGCCTACTGTGCTTTAAACTGTTATAAGGTCGACATTGCTTGTCACAACACTGAATAAAAGTTGGTCACCGCTTTGGCTGACTAATAGGTCAGTATAGTAAGGGTTGCAGGAAATCCAGCTGCTTGTGTTGCCGTTACCTAAAATGTGGTTTTGCTCAGAAGAAAAACCACTCTGTGGAAGTGGCAGGGTAGATTCAGTGCCTGTTTCTCTCTGCCGCCGGCTGGAACTCGATCAGCCAGGCGGGCTCTGCGACAGATCTGTACTGAGCAGGGGGGCTGGTGCTGTAGTCCCACACCTCGCTCTGAACAAAGTTGGGCTGCGCCATATGGAATTCGGTCTGAAGTTGCCCTGTTAAATCACATCTCTAGTTGCGATGCAGCAGCTCAAGAGATCCCAGTTTACTGCTGAGTTTGTAGGACTGGCAGGTAGAAAGAAATGGTTGCTCTTCTAGTGAATCAAGACCTCCCAAAACTTCACAGGGTCTCAGGGTACCCTTGCTGTGCATTTTAACTTCCATGTGTTCATACACAGACATGCCCAACTCTCTCATTCTGCAACTCTTCCTTTGGCTTCTCTAGACCCAAATCAGGTTTGGCAAGAGACAGCTCTTGGTGGTGCTGGTGGCAAGAGTAATTTTTGCATTTCTCTTCCTGGAGATTTATACTTAAGGTAGGGATAAGTAGGAAAAAGCAAACAACCGCATCTGTTGTATAATGCGTAAACCTGCTGGTGGGGAAGGTGGTGTTACAGAGCGTGCACAGTACAGGTTTTATCATTAAAAGCTTTTAATTTAAACTGAGATTATTTTTAGCTTTTAAATATGCAAAAAAAGGTTTATTAAGGTTTACTAAAGCATGTGCCACAAAGAGAAGAGGATGGAAGGTCTCCAGTGAAATCATATGAAGTGAGAACAAATGCCTGGTTCTCTCTGTGCCAACTTGGCAAATTAATCAGCTTATTTGCAGGTGTCCAGTTGGAGACAACTTGTGCCCATGTTGGACCTATAAAGGAGCTCTAAAGTGATTGGTCCTGTTCTTATAGCAGAAAATACTCAGTTTTATGGAGATGCTCTGCCTGAAGCTGCCTGAGTTACAAATCTAGAAAGCATTTTAGACAAGGGGTAGGCAGTGTCACTGCCAAAGCTCTGCCTGGGAGCAGCAGAAATGGACATTTGAGGTCTGCTAAGCCTCCTGAGGATGGGGTCATCTTCCTTCAAAACCCAGTAAATATTCAGCCTCGTTAGAGGCTGGTACCTACCTGTTCCTCTCGGTTCAGAGCTGCCTTTTGGTGCATTGGCTTTAGGGACCTGAGGCTGATTTGGGGCAGAGAAGCTCAGTCCTACGCTCTGGTCCGTCATTGCCCCACTAGTGCTATGGACAAAAAACAGCCCCTGAATTGGGTGCAGAGAGCATTATTTGTTATCTTAAGAAGTAAAGATTAGCTTCTGATTCTGGAGCAAGAAGGCAGGGTGGAAAAAAGCTATTGGCTGTCAATTCACATCTCTCAGATCTTCTGTGTGGAACTTTTTTGACCTTAATGGTCAAATAAAATTGTTAAATATCACCAGCTTCTCTGTCAACTTCAAGACAAACAGAACAATTTACATGGTATATAGAGAGCAGTGCCCTTCGCTCAATGAAGATAAAGGTTAGCAGTCCAGCCACCAGGAAATTTCTATTTATTGTTCAGCACTGTACACAAGGGGGTGAGGAAGGACTTAATAGCCAGTCCTCGTCTGGAAATTAGTGTAAATACTGCTGCACCCAAGGGAACGGTGGAAATGTGGATACCAGCAAAAACTTTAAATAGTCTCTGTGTAATATTGCCCATTTGATTTCCTGATTGTAGAGCTGACACGTCTCTCAGCTGCGGTCCCCAGGCTCGCTTCAGACCCAAATGGCCTCAGATTCCCCCATTCTCTATCCGTGCTTACGCCTGTTAATTCTTTTTATCTTCCAGGTTCTGCGTGGGGGACAAATTTTTCCTGAAGAACAACATGATCTTGTGTCAGATGGACTATGAGGAAGGGCAGCTGAACGGGAGCTTCGAGTCCCAGGTTCAATAACAAACGCTGCTTCGCTGAAGCACTGTGGGATGGGCGCTCAGCCGCACGAGCAGTGAGGGTGCCTGTCAGCTTGCCTGCAATATTTTTTTAATTCTTGGTCCAGAGAGGACTATATACATTGTAGTACTTTTCCCCCCCAACACAAAGCAGTTACAATTTTAGATGTACAGTTGTGCCTGCTTAGCTGAGCACTGCATTGCCTGTATGTTTGTGAGTTTTTGGGGTCTGGGGGAGGGCTCTGTACAGTCTGTTTTCTGTATATAAACTGGAACATTTATTTTATGAGAAATGTAATGCAATTTTATTACTGGTGTGAATTAAAAATTATGAATGTTTCCTGGTCATCTTAGCTGTGGTTTGTTCCCCGTGTAGTGAAAGCCTGTATTTCCTGTGCTTGATGTTGAGCGG
Source organism: Apaloderma vittatum (assembly GCF_000703405.1). Lineage (NCBI taxonomy): Eukaryota > Metazoa > Chordata > Aves > Trogoniformes > Trogonidae > Apaloderma > Apaloderma vittatum. The sequence goes on along the minus strand of NW_009725980.1, from coordinate 34,722 downwards.
ACTGTTAGAAATACACACACGGGTCCCTGAAAACTGCGTGAATAAAAGCAGAGGTGGGCGCTCACGCACACAAACCAGAGGAAGAAATGCTGCTGCAGAGTTAGACTTCTTCGCTTTGAACCTTGCAGGGGCTTCTGTCCAAAATCTCGCAGCGCTGTACGACGGGTGGCAGTGAGCTGTGGGCGGGCGATGCCTGGAGCGGTCGCTGCCACCCTGGCTGTGGTGCAGGGCTGAGCTGCTGGTGAGAGGCAGCTTGATTTTCACCTCTGTGAATTTAGATGGAGCGTTTCCACGGCCGGGAGTGCTTGTTGGCCGGCTGATACGGTGTTTGTAGTCTGGGCTGCGAGGAACAGGATCCCTCCAGCCCTGCCAACAGGTGCCCAGACATTGATTAGAATAATAATTTCGAGGCTTTGATGGGCAGCAGGGCTTTCCTGGGGGGCCTTGCTTGTCCAAGTCTGAGCTTCTGCGAGAGCTGATGTGAGGGTTTGAACAGGACCAGGCGCTGACGCAGCATCCATTTTCGCAGCCCTTTTTGCTTACTCTGTGCCAGGTGCTTTGACCTCCCACGTAACGAAAGCAATTGGATTTGAAGCATCTCCCGTAGAAAAGCTCTGAACTGTGCTCCTGCTGCGATGCTTTGTGCAATGATTTTCAAGGTTATGCAATTCATGTGCAACCCACTGGACTGTACCAAACACATTTCTTTGTATGGTGAGTGTCACTTTAATACAGTGCACCAGTAGCTGTAAAGGATGGCTGCAGTTCTATTTATTTTGTCGTCTTGCTTTTTCGTAG
>NW_009725980.1:28503-33893 GCF_000703405.1 Apaloderma vittatum | reverse complement strand
CTTCCCTCTAATAAATAGAAACCGAGTACTTTTTTTCTGATGTGATTTAATTGGTTGCTGGTCCTGGGTCGTGTTTGTGTTCTCTGAATTGCAGATGCCAAATGCAGTGCAACTCGGGGCTGCTCTGCCTGTTGCATTAAATGCTTTTTACGTTTATGTTGAGTAATGACTAAACAGAGGCAAAACATCACTAGCACTCAGTATGCCTCAAAATATTACCTGTCTTCTGAACCCACTTCAGATGTGGATGGATTGATTGATTTTTCTTCATAAACGGATGTTTTGGGTTGGGAAACCCGTTATAAAATGTGTGGCCCCATCCCATTTTATTCTCATAAAAAGGAAATTGCAAATAAAAGGCCAGGTATAGCTGCCTGTGGATAGGTGGCATTTTAATTGCTATTCCTTTTTAGTGCCTTTTGGGGTTGGGAGGGTTATCTTTTGAGAAACTGTAGAGTTGATGCTTCTTTTGTAGAGGCTGTTGCAAGCCACACAGGGGCTACTGAAAGAGCAGCTTGTTGCCCCAAAATCTCGATTCCTTGCTTTGAAATGGGTGCCTCTGGCTGTGCTCCAAAGTGATGGCTGCTTGCCTGCCCGTGGGCTTTGCTGTAATCCAGCACTCAATGGCAGAGCACCGCTGTTGTCCCACGGTGAGAATGGGGGCAGGCAGATAAAACCAAAACCAAGCTCCCTTCACCAAACAAACCGGGAGGATTATCCAGGTTTAATTCAGATTCTTAAGGAGAGTTTTAGGACCAGTTTTAAAAGGAAGCCCTTTGGAGAATGGCACTGAAACCTTCTGGAAAGCATTTTTTTTTTTTTTGGCTTTGGTGGTCTTTCTTGAGAAGGAAGGGCAGGTTTTCAGAGCTGCTTGGATGGTGCCAGCTAGTAGCTCTGCAGCTGCCTCATCTCTCATACATCGCTGGGAAAGGCTCAGAAATGCCACCTTGGAGGCAGGAGTATCCTTGAGAAGAGGGTCACTTGTGTAGGAAATGCTGCTCCCCTGCTGGGTAGATTAAAATGGTGCTTGGTCGGCGTGTCCTGTCTTGCTGCGTACCTGACTCCCTGCACTGGCTCTGTAGAGGAGCTGAGCTGAGCTGAGCCCCTTTGGATGCGTCTGGGAATAGTGGTGGATTGGTGTTTTGTCGTGGTTTTTTTTATATATGTGTAGCAATGCAACAGGCTGAGTTGGCAAACAGGAGAATGATGGAGCAGAAGATAGCCCGGAAACTTGGAGAAGAAAATGGGTGATGGGCTGGTAAATGGGACACAATAACCAGTACGTTGAAACAGCTGTGGTAAGGTCCACACTGCAAAGGAACGTCATCCCTTCCCCTTCTAGTCCTGCACGCTAAACACAAGGGCCAGCAGCATGCTGCTGGGCTGCAGCCCCCGCTGCGGGTGAGTGGGAGGAAAGGCTGGGACGGGACACGGCTTCTTGCTGCTGAATGGGATGTGGGAAATGTCCAGTTGCCTTATATTTAAAAAAATATATACAAGGGATAAATTGTGCAGCATTCGTATCCCTCTTTTCTGTGTGTGTGCTGTGGAGCAAGCCCACCTGGCCCAGCCCATACCCTGGAGAGCATTGGAAGTGGGATTTCTTTAAAAATGAAAATCCCAGGAGGACAATGCAATCATGAATTTTTGTCTGAACACTGCAAATTTGCTTAATAGAAAGGAGTGCTGGAGAGCAAGCCTGCTGTTGAATAATCACTTCCACTCTACGGAGCGGAGCACGGAAACCTTTTGATGGTGTTATAGTCATCACTTGGCATAAATATTCATTCAAGGAATCAGAGCAGAGTAAATGGCATTTTAGACTCTAATCATTTAGTATTAGCAGATAGCCTTTTTACTGCTAAAGATAACCACCACTTAATCAGTTTAGTGACCACTGGCATATAGTATGACATTTAAGCTTGTGCTTCAGTCCCTGTGTTGAGGACACGGCTGCTGGTGAACCCCCTGCCCAAGTCTCCATCGTTCCCAAAGTCGCCCCAGCCGCTGCCAACCACATGCAACTGGCTTTAACTTCTGAATTATCTGCTGTTTGCCTCCTTATCTTAGATCAAAGTGATATTTTAAGTTCATAATACAAATGTTAAAATCTAGGATCTTTGCTCTCTTTTTTTTTCATAGTCAGAGCTAATGGCTGATCATAGCACAGTCTGATTCTGAGATTAAAAACAAGCCAGTATTTAAAGGCAATCAAACTCTCAAGATTCTTCTCCATTCATCTTTAATGCTGGTGTAATTGCTGCGCAGATTCTGGCTCTTCCTCCAGTCTTAATTTATTTTTTTTGGTGCATGCCTCTGTTAGGATGTTATACTTCCCTGAGCAGCATTAGCACTATTGAGCACTGCGCTATCAACAATCCAGCCACCGGATTCCATATCTTGCCAAACAAGTTAATCTAATATTAACAGCGGTTTGTTACCTCGTTGTTAGCTTAATTTACTTTACAAGAAGTGCTATATTTGCATTTCATCCCTCTATCATTGGCTTGCAAGCCATGTTTCCCAATGCCAAGAAGGGATGGCTCACGCTGTTGGGTGAGGCTCTTGGTGTGGCGTTGCCCCAGGGAGGAGGGGACCGTCACCCCGACCAGGCATGTTCTCTAATTGGTTGGGGGGGGATGTGGGGAGTTGAAAGGAGGATTTTGAAAGCTGTAGAGCAGGTCCTGGAAATGCAATATTCACAGCAGCACAAGTACGGCTGCTGCTCTTCCAGTAATAGAGCTGAGTCGTAGACAGTAGTTTTCCCGGGTGGCAAACATATACAGTAAATGTCTTTAGTATGGAAATCCGCAGACATACAGGCACAGCAGCAGACGTTTGCAACACCAACAGGTTCCTCAGGCTTTTAGGAGGTGCCCATGCACCAGGACTCGCTGAAGTCTCTCTGCCAGCCGTCGTGGCGGGGCCCTGTGCCTCATTTCCACATTGCTGCAGTGGGAGGGGGGAGCTGTAAGCAAAGCCTTCCAAGCATTTTCTCAAAAGCTGCTTCCCCGAACGACCCAGCTCCTGGCCCATGGCAGCTCTGGGACAGGAAGGCTTTTCTCCAGCGGTGATGGGAGGGGCAGTGGGATGGGGCTGAGGGGGCTCCGAGGTGGAAGCAGGTGACACCAGTGACTCGGTGCCTGGGGCTGCTCCGTCCTAGGTTAAGGGGTGTCGTGTTGCTGGAGATGGGAGACGGCTTTTTCGAGTGTTAACTTCTGGCTTAATTCTTGATTAGCTATGTGCCACATTGCTAAACCCTGTCCCTATATATAGGACGCTGGCTTTCACCCACTCCAGCAATCCCTGCCTTCTGCTGTACCAGCCTGCCAGCAGCGGTGTTGCCGGCACTGAGTTTGAAATACTATTTCCAAAAGGGAAGAGACAGCAGTGGGGTGATGCCACTGATATCCCTGACATCAGCCTCATAGGAAAATGGTTTTTTCAGCAGAGGAGGAGGCTACAAACATTTTGCTAGGGGAGGCCATTCAGACACGGGGCTGGTCCCTGGATGCTGGTCTCACTGTGCCCCAACTCATCATGTTGCTCCAGCTTCTCCTCTGCTGGTGCTCAGCTCTCCAGTCAAGCTGTGTGTGAACTGACCCAGGGAGGAGAAGTCAAGGTGCGCACTGCCCTGTGCTCAGGCAGCAAGAAGCAGCCCCCAGGGCAGGGTATCTCCTGCAGAGCCTTCAGGGGCAAGGCTGAGCCCCTGCAGAGGCACCGGCTTCAGGAGGAGCCCCAGTTTGCACTGCTCCGTTTAGGTATCTCAGCTTACAGGAATTGAATGACTCCGTCTGTCTGTCTGTCTGATTCTGGTTTTAACAGCAAACCCCTGAAGGATGCCAAGGATGGCTCTGGCCAGACTGAGACACTGAAGATGCTGAAGAAGGGTTTTAGTGAAGGTCTGAGAGAAGGCATGGCTGGAGAAGGAGGAACGGCGGCTGGGAGCAGAGTTTGGTCCTGGAGGAGCAACAGGGGCCAAGGAGGTGGATCAAAGTGGGGGATCAGCTGTGGGTGAAAGTACCGAATATTAGTAGATTATTGTGAGCAAATGGAGAGCAGGTGCCCAAAACAGAGATCAGTTTTGCCACAGAAGCACTCTGAACATCTCAGATGTAATATAAACAGTATTATAAGCGTAAACATAAATACTATTAATATAAATATATTGCACTGATCACAGTCCCACAGCTTTGAGGCTGGTGCAGGCTCCCATGGCCATCCCAGCAGAATCTCCACACCCAAGGCTTTGGCCAGTGGGGCAGCCTATGGGGCATTATTTAAGTTGCTGTTGCATCACTTCTGTCATCCCTGCCGATGGCTGCCAACCCTCCCTTCACCTCAGTCCCAAAAAATCGCTCTCCCTGGGGTATTTGCCTGTGTGAGCAGCTGAGCACCAAAGCACGGGCGCTCTCTCTCTCTCACACGCAAACACACACACACACACCTCTCTAAACCATTGGCAATTTTTCCCCCACCCCAGGTGATGGAGGGGAGGTGGTGGGGGCTCGGCTAGGTGAACAGCCTCGGGCGTGCTGTACGTGAAGGTGCTCTGGCAAAGAGGGGGTGATGGTCTCACCCTGAACCTGGGCTCGGGTTTGTCCCTGTGAGACTCGAACAGTTGGGCTTGTGGCTGCCTTCAGCCCTCCCTGGCAATACTGCTGGGGAGAGAGGTTGCTAACGCAACCTGAGCTTTATGGGTTATTTTACTAAGACAATGACCTTAGGAAGAGCTCTATTATCATTAAATAGAATCAGGTATTTACTTACAGATCTTAACATTCCTGTAGAAACCATGAAAAACTGTGGTTTTATTTAACATAAACCCTGCTGTTCAAAACCAGTGTTTCACTGCAGGGTTTGTCCTGCGGTCCTGTACATAGGGCAAGCACCAAGGCTGGGAAGGCGGTCATTCCCCCTGGCCCTCTTCTCCCTCTGCAGCTCACTTGACTTTTTTCCACCCTTAAAATGCTTCCCTGAGCACTTGGTCATCAGTGTCTGTCGCAATGCAGGGGTGCTACCCCTGCCCATGGTGGGCTGCTGGGGCCGGCGCAGGTGTGTGGCCAAGCTACAGCTCCCCTGGACAAATAAATTGTGCCAGTCACAGAGACCATGCTGCCGTTACCCCAATTCTTGAGAATGGCTTTTCAGTAATTTATTCTTTAACATAAGTAAACCCCTCAGTGGTCAGCGCTTGGGCTCTCACTCTTAATAATTGCACTACAGGATTGAAATTTAACTGCAGGTGGAAAGGGGAGACCTCTGTTTGCAGTTTCGTTTTCCAAAACAGACATCTTTGTTGTTTGGGTTTGGGGTTTTTTTTAAATTATTGTTTCTTAAATTCCTGCCGAGTGAAGCCCTTTGGCTCGGCAGCACACCCAGTGCCATGG
>NW_009725980.1:4810-28475 GCF_000703405.1 Apaloderma vittatum | reverse complement strand
TTTTCTGCCTGCCACAGAGGAGTCCCAAAAGTCCCTGATGGAAAACCCAAAAGTTCAGAACACAACACCCTCTGGAGCAGGACGTCTTGCCTCTTCAGCCATGGAGGCTCTGGGAAACCCCAGCCTTTGGCAAGAAAGAAATGCCAGTGTCACAGCTCAGCCGTGGCCGTGCCGGCGGGATGGGGAGTGCTGCTGGCCACACCGGGCTGCGGTCCTGCATGCCCATGGGCAGCAGCAGCCTCATAAATAATTCCTAAGTGGAATAGAAAAGTTGTAAAACATGGGGGCCGGTTAGCTCAGTCGGTTGGAGCGTGGTGCTGATAAAACCAAGGTCACGGGTTCGATCCCTGCTCAGTCCCCATGTCTTGCCTGGTCTAGTTGAGAGGCGTCCCTGCCCATGACAGGGAGGCTGGATTAAATGATCTCTGAGGTCCCTTCCAGCCTAGGCCATTCTACGATTCTATGAATATTCAGTGCATGCATAATAGTAGTTTATTCATACTTAAATGTCAGCTGGCAAAAATATATTTAAAAGGCTTGTTTCCCTGGGAAGCACAAGGCACCAAAGGAGACAGGCTGCAACGGTGCCTCCGAAAATTCTCACCGTTTCTTGCCACAGTGAAGCCCTGGGCTGGGGTGATGGACCCCCTGCTCTCCGGCTGCATCATGTCCCCACTCTCAGCGGGTTCATTGTCCACTGTTGGAGCATTTTGCTCTTCTGCTGGGGCTAAATTTGGACAAAACTGTGCCGGTTCTTCTGGTACGCAGGGACACGCTTGCCCAAGAGCACAAATCTGCAACACTTGGGAAGCGGAAGGAAAAAAAAAAAGAGAGAGAGAAATAAATTATCAGTAAAGTAAAGCAACACAAACTTATGAAGGACAATTTTTTTTTTTTTTGCTGTCAATACACACAAAGAGGCAAAAATTGAAAGCTTTTGAGGAAAAGAAATGCGTCTGAACTTCTGAGCAAACTAGAAAGTAGTGAAAAGCCCTGCATTGCCGAGCTCCTCTGAGGTAACTTCTGTGCTCGGAGAGAATATTTCAGAAGACATTTTATTCTTTAGAAGATGCCAAAAATGCAAGACTTGGCACTTTAACAAAACAGAAAAAGGAAAACACATAATCTTCTTAACTAGTAAGTCTTTGAGCCCAGGATCACATTGTTGCCATATAATAAAAAGGGATGTTATGCAGTAATTTGGGCAGTTAAGAATTCTGTGCATACTCAAAATCATGACATTTCAAGGACAATAAAGTTGGCTGGCTCATGGCCATTGCCCATATGAAGAGAAAACAAAAAACTGGATTGTCAGCTGGTTATTCATACCGCATTACAAAACAAGCCTCCCAACAGGCAAACACTCTTTATTGCTTGTGTTTTTGCTCCAGAAATATATTTTTTAATTAAAAAAAAAAGTTCTCGCAGCATTCATCTTACAAATGTTAACCCCTTAAAAGACAATTCTGACATACTTTGCCGCTGGCTTTTCCATTTTATAAATGTTCTACAGACAAGGAGAAAATTAGAAAGAAAAATTTATTTCTCACATGGCACAAGCTGTCTGTTTCTTTATGGGGGGAAAAAAAAAGAATCGAGGCGTTCAAGACAGCTTTTATGCTATTAATCATGTGGGATGCGATTAATCATGCGGGGTGCTTTGATTTTGGGGACGTCTGACTTGAACTAACGCCTAGGGAGCTGTTTTCCAGATAAAACATGTGAGATCCATGGGTGTGTGCCAAGCGGAGCCCCCAAACCTGCCACCAGGGCTGAGCACAGCCCTGGTTTTGCGAGAGGCTGCGGCTCGGCAAGGCGCAGCAGGGGTAGGCAACGGCCACGGGAAGGGCGTCAGTTTGGCTGGTGGGGGTATAATATTGCTTTACTGGGTCATACAGGCTCCCCTACTGCTGTATTGTTACTATAGTATGTGCTCATGCACAAATGAAGATTTCTTTTACTTTTTCAGACACTTTGCGCGCTGGCAGGCGATGCTGCTTGCCTGCGCCGCTGCCCTTCGGCTCCGTCAAGTTGCAGGAAAGCCAAGCTCTGAGCCACGTCCTGCTTAACCCCACGCTTTCATCCTTTCACGGCTCTTTACTTCCATGATTTAATTTCTCCCCAAAGAACGTTATTCTGGCTTTTAAATAAAGAATGAGCTTTCTAATAAGTTCTCTTCTTGCAGAGTCACTGTCCTTTTTAGAAACGGCTGAAGCGCCATGATTATTACATCGCTGGATAAAATTGTGAAGTTCCAAATCCTGAAAAGCGACTGAGCACCTACATCGAGCTTGATCAAAAGCCTGACTGCCCCTCTGTGAACCTCACTGAAACTCCAGTGAGGGCAGAGAGCAATGGGTACGTGCTGACCCTCGCTGGGCCATGCTTGAGGATGGCATGGCCACATGGGACGGTCACCTCCTGACCTGAAACTTGCCACAAGCCACCACCTGCCCATCAGTTTTCGTTTCCAGCAGGTGACCAGCTCTGTTGATGTGACAGCCCATGTGCTCCTGGTCCCTCCTGGGTCTCGTTAAGGAGGTTTTATAAAAATGAGAGTTATCAGTGGTATTTGTAGAAAGGCAAACAGCCCAGGGAAATTAAGCCGAAGCCTTCCTTACTGGTGGGGTGGAAAGATGGGTTTCTGACCTGCTGCTTCTCACAGATCCTTGTCCTGTCTCTTTAATTTTGCCAGGAGGTTCAGGCTATAACTTCTGCCAGTGGGGAGGGGTTGCTTTCAAGGCTGATGGTGGGAGTGCCTGGTGGGAACAGGTATGTTCTGGGCTTTTGTCTGGGCTGGAGAACAAGCGGGAGGTGTTGGCAGCACACGTGGGCAAGGGGCTCGGCCTCGTGAGGATGGAGGGAGGGCGTGGGCGCGTGGTGCGCACAGGTGCCGTGTTTTCTAACTGCTTGCTAAGAGCTTGTGATGTGTGCGGGAAGAAATGCCAAATTGCCAGTGAAGACCAATTCCTTTGGTCGAAGGACAAGTGTTAGCTGTATTATAGCTCTCCTTTCCTGAACTGCCAGACCAGCTGTCATCTTCATCACTTTAAAAAGAGGCCAGTGGAAGGTGATGTTGCTGGACCCTCCTGGCTGAGCTCACTGCTGTGTCAGACCTTGCTGTGTGCTGGGATGAGCCCTCCTCAGCTGCCTGCCCAGTGCAGCCCTGTGACAGGAGGGACAGCCCTGCTTGGTCCTGGGCTCCTACGAACCTGCCCCCTCCTGCCAGGGCACGGGCTGCTGGACAGACCGAGCTGAGCTTCTGGGCTGAGAGTTTTCTTCCCCCATCATCTAAGCCTTTCCTGACCACAACTGCGGGAAGAGGCGTGGCCAACAAACTTTAAGTGCTTTTAGGGGCAACTGATTGTTATTTATGAAAATAGCGCAGGGTAGATCCTGAGCTGATGCAGATAGGCTCATCTCCTGTCAAGTCGCGGTCATTTTCTCATCCCAAGTCCTGGGTCAGTTCCCTGCTCCTCTGTAGTATCTCTGGCTTTCTGTGCTGCCAGTTTCCACCCAACACCTCATTTGCTCCTTGTGTTTCTCCTTCATCCCAAGTTCCAGAGCATCTTTATTTGCAGTGTGATTTGCTCAGCCTTTGGTTTGTGTTTTAACTCACGTCAGTCTCTTCCCTGACTCTGCCTATGCCTGTTGTTGCCTGTATTTACCTTGTTTTGATTGTGCTTTCCCTGGGACAAAGTGCAAGGTTGCCATTTTGTGGATAATGAAATCCACCTGGTTGTGGTCCAGCCAGAAGGATGACCCATATCATGCAGGAGGGTATAAACTGCTTGGATTTGCATGCAGAGTCTGTAATCTGCTGTGAATCATTTTGGGATGCTTTTGCAAGAGAGAAGCTGTTTAAAAATAAATTGTATTGTATTAGACTAATGGAAGACAATAAATTCAGCTGGTCTTTTAGCTTAAAATTCATCAATGTCTGGAGCTGGAAGGGAGGAAGGAGCCAGAGGACATCGAGCCACTGGGCAGTTAATAGCCAGGAGCTCGGCACTTGCCAGGCTGCTGCAATACTGGGCAGCGTGAGGACAGTGTGAGCATTAAACCCCACTTTAAAAGGCAAAAACTGCAGAAAAAAACCCAAACCCTCCACTAAACATCAGCTAACAAGATATCCCTTAATCAAAGTCTATTCTAAGTGGTACTGTGCAAAGGGATTATTGCAGATCAAAATCCTTTTGAATTATTGAAGCCTTTCAACTCTGATGGCATTTGCTGTACCCTCCCTGTCCCCCATGCTACAAAAGGGAAAGCCCTTTTTGGGTGTGTAATTTCCCCAAGATCAGAACATGTTGGCTCTGCGCTGATTTTGGCCAGCCATGTGGCAGAAGGACTGCAGAATCAAGCCTAAATCAGGATTACACAGATTTCACTGGTAAGTTTTGGGGACAAAGTACACTGAGTGCAGGTCCTCTCTCTGTGTGGATTCCCCACTGTATGACAGAGCTCCTGGGATGCTACTGCTGTGCAGGGCTTGTCCTGCAGCCCTGTCCTGGAGGGAAGGGTCCCACTGGGAATGATACTGTGGTGGGGACAAGTTGCACCCCACAGGACAACACACCCGTTGTGCAGCCAGCTTTATGGTTGTTTCTGAGCTCTGAGCACAAGCCTCCTGCTCCCCTGACTCTCATGTCCCCCAGCATATGCCCGCTTTGGTTTCCTGCTATTACATGGCCACAGACAGACTGTGGCTCCAGCATTGGTGCAGGAGAGCATCCCTGCAGTATGGTGGCCTCATGATGCCAAGCCCAGGGCTGTGGCAGGGGCTCCTCACTTGCATTAAGGTCTGGAGACTTCTCTCCTCATCCTGGCAGCATTGTAAATTTTGGGAGGCGCTGGTAATATCTGCAGAGTGAAGCCTGATTGATACCCGTGTGTGTGGGAGGAGAGGTGAGCAAGAGATGTGGAGGGAAAGCAGCTTATCAGTAGAGTAAATAATTCACAGTGAATACTTTCTTCAACAAACAGCCCCTATCTCTGAATGCCTGCAAAGGGTCTGTGCCTTACCTAAATCTGTTGGTGTCCAGAATTAACGGATTTTGCTTTTTTTTCCCTTTTGGTTTGGAGTGGGTGACAGCCTGCTGGCTGTGCCCAGGTTGTCCTGGAGACCTGTGACAGTTCACACCAGTTGCCACTGGGGTACCTTGTCAGACTACCCTGGCACTATCCCTCTGCCCAGCCACAGCAAAGGTGTTAGACACATCCCGCGTCCTCGAAAATACAGCAAATGCAAGGACTTGTGTGGACAGGCTTAATATTCACCTGATCCAAAAGATGGTGTAGGCAAACCTTGCTTGTTGGTGGAAGATGAGGATGAAAGCCGTACAAGAGGGGCTGCTGCAACTTCATGTTTAAACTCACCTGAGTGTTTGAGAAAATGCCCTGGACACATTTGTCTGGCAACTTCTAATTCTGTATGTTGGACCCAATACAACTGGTAGATTTCTTCTGCATCTTCAGACATGCTCAGGCAGGGGGAGGAGAGGGAAGCCAAGAATGTAATTTACGGCAGGAAAAGCTGCAGCAATCAGATGTTTTGTCCTCTGTAAAGTATTCCTGCCACTTAAGGGGCCCACTTGTTGAATGGCACTTTTGGTTTATGCTGTTTGCTGGCTTTGTGAGTAGCTTGCTTTGAGGAAAAGTGTATTTTTAAAAAATGCATGTGTATAATCTGGATTGTGCTGTTACAAGTGATGAGGCTTAAGGTCCTGGAAACTCAGTTCCCTCATTGCTGGTAATGTGATCCAGCAGTTCCTGAAACTTGCCTCCATCACCCTCCCCAAAACATTGCATTTACAGCAGCAGATATGGGCTGTGGGTAGAGATAAAGGTTGTGAGAAAGCCACAAAGCCGCAGGTACAGATTTACTGTGCTTTGAACTGTTGTGGTCTTTTCTCACATACATCACTGGAGGAGCCGGGCTGCCCCAAGTTAACTCTGCCCATAATGCCCTCCCCCTCCCAAATCAGGGTCCCAAGGAGGTCGTTTGGTCAGATGCGTATTTCAGCTGTAAGTTGTGATGGTCAGCACCTACTTAGGTGATGGCTGCCAATGCCAAGCAAAACCTGCTGGTTTTACCCCCATTACCAATAGCTCAGACCAGTACATTGTCCTGTGGCTGGCGACAGGGGACATGGGGATGGGCTCTGGGGCTGCCCCCTGCAGCTGCTGAGAAGGGGGCGTTTGGGACTGGGGTCTGGTCCTTTCGGCATCCCGTTCCCAGCCTGCCTTCCCTCACGTCCCCTCTGCCCTGGGTTCTGCGGGGCTGTTTGGCAGAGTCACTCCTGGTGACTTCTCTGCTGTAGATGAGGGCTCGGCAATGGGGCTGCCCCCTCCCCAGCGCCGCGGGGGCTCTCCCAGAGCCAGACCCCGGGGTTGTGCAGGGCTGTGGATAAATCTGCGCCTGCCGAGCAGGGAGAGGCATGGGTATCGCTGCCCTGGTAAATCATGCTGCTCGGGAGTTCAGTAGATTAACTTTGTAGTCATCCCAGTCTTTTAAAGGGATCTTCTTTTTTTTATTATCCAATTAACTAGACACATTAATATGAAATTTTCTTTTATATAAAACCGAGCAAATTTTTTTTGTCTGACTGGAGTGACATAAATAGACTTTTTCACATGTAGCATCAGAGTCCTGGGACTGACTTGTGTATATATACTGCTGTTTAGACTGTAATTTACAGGTGATTGTTTGGAGGACTTCAAATTACCACCAGTCATATATATGGATATAATAATAAAAAAATGAAGCTTCTCAGGAGATTCTGCATAAACAACTTCCTTGGGAAGAAAAAGGATTCTCAATAAAAAAAAGGAAGGTATTTTTTATATCTATGCCACCACATAAAGTACAGGTAGATTATTTCAGTCCTTCACTTCTATTTCAGCATTTCTGGACCATTTCCTCTAACATTTTATCTTCTTTTCTTCCATCATATAAATCCTCCTATATTCTGTTCCTGAAGGAAGGGGCAGGTTTGGGGTGTGGAGGCAGCAGGAGCCCTGCCTGCCGCATCGCCTCCGAGAAGAATAGGGACAGGAAGGATAATCTCTGTCTACCTTAATGAAATATCACTGCAGACCCTAAGTCTCTCTCAGAGAAAAGTACACACATGCACAAAGAGGAATACTTTTGGAACCTGCTTGTAATTTTATTGCCTTGCTGTAAGGGAAACCCAGCTGGCAACAGCTCATGGGGACCGCTGCTGCTGCTGGGAGCTGCTGACAGCGTACGCTCGCAGCCATCAGGCTTTCTGTTAAAGCTGGACACCCTAAAGTCACTATTTCACTTTGGCAGATATTTATATGGAAGTTTGACTCTCCTGGCCCACAGCAGCCATGGCTCACCTAAACCAGGACCACAGCAGTGAAGCGAGTTTGCAGCAGTGGCCAAGGGCAAGAGCAGCCCTGTGGCCATGCCAGGTGGGCACCCAGCACTCTGCATCTACCCGGGAGGCTCTTTCAGCCTCCAGCGTCTGTGCTTTGGGGGCAGCTGTAAGGGAGAGTCATATCGTAGCCCTTGAGAGGTCTTTTCTGCCATGAATTCATCTAGTTGCGCTTTTTTTAAGTCATGAACTTTCGGGCATCTGGGATACCCGTTCCATGGCTTTGTGACGTTTTTTCAAAGTTATAAACAGATTACTGTGAGTATAGATGACTGTGACCTCAAAGTAGATCGTTTAGGGGTAGTAAATAGTCCTTCTCAGAAAACAACTTGTTTCTGGTCCTTTTGCATTAAAGCTAGCAGTGAAATCTGCCTTCAGCTGCCAGTGTGCATTTCCAATATAATTAAGGGGTTTTAAAATGAGCACAACTTGTGTGAAGGAAAAGGGATCTCTCTGTGAAAAGAACTTGCTTTTAATTGAGATGAGTTGGTCCATATTCCATTAAAAACCCCTGTCCCGTGGACACTGTTTTCGTGCAGTCAGGCGGGATTTATCAGCCTCGGTGCTCGCAGGCTTCCTTGCGCCGCTGCTCTCCCAGGGAGCTGTGAGAGGAGCAAGGGAGGGCTGGGCCGCTCTATATCACCCATCTCCTGGTGGCCAAATGATGATTCAGATTCACACTGAGATCCATAAAAGTCAGTGGTTTATTGCTGTCTTGTATTTCTGTATTAACCACCTCATTATCATCCCAAATGGGGTATAAATCCAAGGGTATCCAGTTGCTCGAGCCTGCGTGCTTGTGCTCCCCCACCTCCTAGCGTATAAATCTCGGCTCTGGGTAACAGGGGAGACCCTGCGGTTTCGCAGCTCAGGAGCAGGCGGCGTTTATAAAGCATGAATTCCTTCTGCTTGGAAGCAGGCCAGGCAGCGCTCCGGACTTCTCTGGAACGTGTGTTCGTGCTCCCGCAGTCGAGCCGCTGGCACGGGGGAGAGGCAGGACTTGCTGCCGAACCCTGTGCCTTGCCCCTGTATGTCTGGGAGATGTTCCGTTCCCTTGGAGAAGGGTCTTTTTCGGGGGGTGCGGGGCTTTGCGTGTGGGAGGCGGTGGTTTTGTTCAGCCCTGCAGTTGCTGACGCAGGGCCAGCGGCCAGGCGGTTGGGAACCAGCTGGGGCGAGCCCCGTGCACCCTGGCTTGCTTCGGGCACTCGATGCGCAGAGCAATGCAGCAGCACCCCGGGTTGGGGGCAGAGAGAGAGGTGACCTTGCTGCCAATGTTGCTGGGTAGCTTGTGGGGGGTGTCAGAGTGGGGTTCTGCTTTTTTGTTGGTTGCAAAATGGACTTTTTCAGGAGCATCCATAGCCTGGAATCCTACAGAGGATCCAGCGGGAGGATCCTGTTAGCTTACACTCGTCCCGTGCAGTCCGTAGGGGGGAAAAGGACTGAGAGAGTAAACAGAGATGGGCTTTATTTTCTCATACTAAAGTATTTAGTCAGAGCAGAAGGCCAGCTGTCCTCTGCAAGAAAAAGCTGCTGCAATCCAGGTGCTGGACGTGGGTATCTGCTGCTCCCTCAGACAGACAGTTGCAGGCAGGAGCACCCTGCACTGGAAATGCAGGGGAAGGATGCCAGGAGGTGCATTGACCTTTGGGAATCTGGAGTTTAACGGAGAGATATTATTTGAGAGAGTCTTTTGGAAATTCACGCTCACAGGTACAATCTCATACATTTCAAAGCCCTAGTCTGGCTGCTCTAATGTAATTTTAGGCTCCTGAGGCCAGTCAGCACCAGGAGAGGGTGCGAAGAAAAAATTTAATCAGAAATGAAGAAATTTCCCCAAACCTTCATGCATTTTTTTGGGGTATACGTTTGCTAGAGGGTCCCCACCATCACGCTCAGCATTGCTCTGGTCGCTGCAGACTCCTCTAGACAAAGATGACTTACTCTGACTTTGGAGCTGTTGCAAACAAAAGGCACTTAACAAATGTTTCTGAAATAAGAACCTCTGTACTCCTCTCCTCGTCATTCATTTTCAAATTGATAAGTTAAATACTGTACTCCAGCATAAACATTTCTCAGGGACAAAGTATAAACATTTCTAGTGGAGTGCACTTAATACAATTTTGTTTGCCAAGTGGCGCTGTCTCCTCCCAAGCTATGACTATGAGAGGGTTTTATTTAAATGGAGATATAAATTAATTGCACTCGGCACAGTCTCTCGTCCCAGCTCTCTCCTGCATCCATACCCTTGGACTCTCTGAAGGGAAGGGCAGGTGGGAACTGCTGCAGCACAGCCTTGCTGAAGCACTGGCAGGACACTACCGCGGCCGCTGCCCTGCCTCCCTGGTCTCCTCTACCTATATTTTTTCCCATTAGAAGAGACATGACTGTATTTGCTTTAGTTGGATAGATGCAGATGCAATTCCATAAAAGACCTCCTTCCCGAGGCAAGGGTTAATGCAATGCTTTGAGACCTGTGGGTCACAAGCGGTGGGTGACACCCACTTTTATAGACAGTTGGATTAGATTAACACACGGTCAGTATTTTAAGGTTTCACTCAAGAGGAGAAAGGCTAATTTTAGACTTTGATTGAAAGCCTGGCTCAGTAATAGCATGGCTAATTTCCTCCCAAAATTGGCAAAAATTAAGTTTCAACAATGTCAACCTGGGCCCAGCTACTAACAAGTCCCATGTCTGCAGAGAGCTGGGCACTACCACAGCTGGGGCACAGAGCCTCTCTGCCTCCATAGTCACCACTCGTGAGCTTACAAACCATTTGGGCGTTTGTTTTGTTTTTTCTGCGAGATGCTAAAATTGCTATGTGAAGGATTTTGGAAAAAAAAAAAGGTTTCTTTCACAGCAGTTCGGTCTGCTCATTATGAAAGCCAAGGGGAGGCTTGGAGCTGGGGATGGAGGCTCCAGCCCAAGTGCCAGAGGGTCTCGTGGACCCCGGCTCCCCGACGCTCTCCCAGTGCCAGCCCCACTCTTCCCTATGAGGAGATGCGATCTGTCGAACCTGTGGAAGCAAATTAGTTCTCGTAAAACATACAGCAGTAACTTTACAGTGTGAGAAGGAGAGATGTACAGCCAGGGTCTTGCTGCTCATCAGAAAAATGGCAGCCACCTTCTGTCCGACTACCACTTTCTTTCACTTTTTTTTTATATATATTTAAGATTAAAAACCTCCCAAAGAAGGCTTACAAAGTTTATGGCAGAGGTATACAAGAAGCAAATTAAAATTCCATAAATATACTCGCTGCCTCAAATTTATATATCCTGTATTCCTCGGGTATCTAATTAGACCCAAGAAGAAAACAGCCCTGCAAAGGATAGGCATTTTGTTCAAATAATTTTTAAAAATTGAGCTAAATAATGGCCATTTTATACTGCACACAATATAATTGTTCTTCTTGTATTGGGGAGCAGTTATAAATTATCTGGTATCCCATTCAGTCTCGTTGCCACGCCGAGTACCAAACAATTGTGAATGTAGTTACCGGGCACGTAAATTCACGGCTTTCTGACAGCTCTACCGTTATTGCTGCTGCTAACTAACCTTCTGCATAAAAAATGCAATCCCTAGGAAAGAAGGAGCATTTATCTAAGTGCTGACATTGAAACATTCTGAATAACTCTTTGAATCATTTGTACTATTATGGGTAGAAAATGTAATTATTGTAATCAGCCTTGAGTCTGAGGCCATGCTGCCTTTTTTTTTTTTTTTTTTAAAAAAAGAGAGGGAGAAAACCAGATCTGAACAACGAAAATGAACCTTGATAATGGAGCAGCCTTGAATTCCACTTCATTTATCACACTAATGGATGTCAAGATGACCTCAATCAAACATTTTGTTTTCCAGTTTTAAGCAATGGAAAATGCTTGCTTTTTTTTTTTTTCTAGGAAAAAAAAAGTTATTTAAATTGTTCCTAGTAATTACATTAGAGTAGAAGGTCAAAGTCGGTACGAAATAATATCCACCAACCTTTTGATGAGTCCAGTCCAGGCTCTTTACTGGCACAGTTCACATATCTATATAATCATAGTGCAAGCTCTGTGTTTCTCCCTTCCTATTCCTTATGTCTTTACAATTAACTAGAAATCACATCTCTTGGTGTTTTGATTAGTTTTCCTTTGGAGGCCGAGTGGTATTTCATCTAATATTTTTAAGTAAACGATCACGTGGTTTGAACACTACCTTCCTAACTATTGTATTTTAGGACAGGCTACGGCTGTAAAAAAGGTGGAAGCATCTAAACAAAAATACGTTGACGACAGCAGCGTTTCATTAAAATGTTTTGACTTGTCTAGGGCCACCTTGTGAAGAACACTGCATGAGGTAGGTCCCAGGCAAAACACTTTGAACACAGCTGTGTACCCCGATTTGAGTATTTCAGCTCAGTTCTGACTCTCCAATGGACAAAAGCCTCCAGATGCCAGCACTTCTTCTCCCCATGACTGCTAAAACTGTTGGTTGGATCTACATTTTGCCAGGGCCCACAGCTGTCTCTGGTGGCTTTTCTGGGTCATATGACTTAGTTTGGGATGTTGAGTCAAAGTGTCCGTCTACTCCTCAGAAATGGGGTGACAAACTGTTTTTTTTAATATCACTGTGCAAGTGCAGTCCCTAATCTGCACCAGTGACACCTGAAGTCATCAAGGACCTGTTTCACAGGTTTCCAAACACAAGTGCAAGATGTAGAAATATGAATTGCTTAAAAGCTACAAATTAATTATATCACTGAACAATGACCTTTTTAAAAAAAAAACAAACCAAACAACCAACAAATCAAACAAACACCAGAAAAAAGATCAGTCTGAGGAGGAAACCAAGGAGGAGCTATCTGTGAGCTTTCACCATTCTTGGACTTACCTGCAGCTGTGGCACTTAGAAGCTTGTCCCTCTTGTAGCTTCTTCTGTCCATGGGGATAAGACAAATGTGGTTTCACTTCTGCAGGTGCCAAAGAGTTTTTCACGGGCCTCTGCAGGAGGTCTCTTTCTGTAACTTTTAACCATACTTTTAATATGTAGCTGTCTTGGTGCATTTACATGATGGTCAGAGACAGAAAATATATGCCCTAAAAGAAGACACTGCTGGAAGATCCAGGTCTCAGTTTCAAGCCACACTTGCTGCAGTAGATTATGCAAATCCTGGATTTGGACACAAGAAGTAGCCCTAAAGCCAGGTGTAGCAACCCCAGATCTGCACGTTCTCTTGCACCATGCAAATTGTGTGTTTTCTGCTCTCTGATGCAAGGTTATTTCTGTCTTTTCTGCTTTTAATGGGATAATGATATTCTCTGACAGCTTGTAACATTATAAGTTTTTTTTAATTCTGCAACTTTAAAGAGTGCTTGTATTAGTGTCCTTTCACAGCACTTGTTGAAATATTGCGGTTTACTTAAGAGAAAGCCTGCTTCTTTAGGGAAGGATATGATGCAGTAAATGACTTGTAAGAAATCTGTAACCCAGTAATAGCATCACGCGACAGATCGCCACGGGCCCTTGCTCACTTAAGTGTGAAGCTCTTGGAGAAATTTGTGCCAAGTAAACCTCTCTGGAAATGGCCAGAAGTCGTCCCTATGGTAAAATATCATCCAATATCATACCAAAAATTCAGTAGTTAGAAAACTACTTTGCAAAAAATATGTCCATGTGAGAGACCCTCACATGGGGCAGAGACCAGCTTGTCCAAACCCCCTGCCCTTCCCAGCCACGCAGCACGTAGTTGCACAGCAGAAAAGAGAAGGAGGAAACAGGTAAGATGAGAAGAAAGATCTGTAATGCTTAAAAGGAGGTATAAAGAGAGGCAGGGCACAGACCTCAGTGTCTTTCTTGGGAATAATAGTGCACTGTGTAGTAACCTCAGGCTAAAAGATAGACCCGTGAATCATAATAGGGGAAAAAAAGTGTGGACATTTTTAAGTTAAGCTTTTAAGAATAAATAAATCTGTAGACTGTGACATAAATCAGCTGCTATTCCTCCTCCTTTCCTCCCCCACCTCCAAATGCTTGCTAAAGCGATTGGAAACATTTGGGTCTGGGGAAAAAAAAAAAAAAGAGAAAGCTATAAGTGCTTTTTCTTTCTTTTTTTTGCCAAATCATGCAGAAGATGCTGGCAGCTGCAAAGATTCAATTATACACAATGCAAAAAATAATTTTAAAAAATAATGGCACTTGAAAAAAAAATTGCCTCTCCAGAAATTGCGTGGAACAATAAATCTGTTAATTAGCTAATTAATATTCAATTGGGGTCAGTGGGCTTAATAGAACCTTTTTCTGAGACCCAAGAAATTTTCCAATCACAATGTTAAGTCTGCCCACTTTCATTATCATCTAAGCGCAGGCAGCCCTTATCTGGCCGCCAGCCGCCCCGGAACAATGCGGCGCCATTATCATCGCGGCGCAGCGGGTGCGGGTACCACAGCCACATGTCGCAGGCTGTGAAGTAAAAATGCTTGAGCATTTAGGGTAATTGATATATGGGTTCTGCTGTATTGTTTAGGGCTGTTTGTTTGCTCTACTGGTATTTAAGGCAGCGGAGCATCAGAAGATTGATTTTCATTGGTTGCCATGTTTTATTTTTTTTTTTATTATTCCCCCACCCCCCCTAAAATCGATGACAAGTTGTCAGTGTGGGACCCAGACCAATAGCATCTGGCACATCCACCCCACAGCATGAGGGCTGCTAGTGGCCGGGTGCCCACGGAGGTGCGGGGCAGCATGTTCCTCGTGTGCCTTCCCACCCATCGTGTCCAGCACGGTAAGGCTCGCCTCTGCAGGGCGCACGCTTAAACCCACATCACTATAAAAAAATGACATGTTTAAAATGGCATGGCTATAAAAAAAAGACAAAACACGAGATATGTGTTATTAATGGTGGTAGCTGCTTTTATTTGTTGGTTGTTGGCTTTTTTTTCCCAAGACACACTATCTGTTTCTTCCCTTCATACCAAAATATGGAAGAGGGAGATGTTGGGTTTGGGTCTTCCCACTGCCCATTGGGTTAAGAGAAAGCTGTAGATTACAGCTTTTGGAGTTCGCTGGACTCAACACCGTTGTTTATGGTATTCCACAACATTTCATAAAACAGTTTGTGACTGAAATTACATTTGTTGTTTAGCTGGTAGTAAATCCTCTGGGTTAGCTTAGAAAGGCCATCTAGGTCCAAGCGTTTTGACACAGGCTCCTTAAATCACTGTCTCAGGCCACTGAAGTTTACCATACTCTTCTGATGATTGGATTTTAAATGAAAAATGCAGGTGGTGGTAACTCTACAGAATGGAGACATGATCTACAGGGTCTACCTGCTCCTTCACTTCTTCACTGAGCTTTATCTCCGTGTGCCGTTGCAAGCAATACCAAAGACAGCAGAAGTTGCCTGAATACTTTGCAGTTGCCCAGTTAAACTGTTAAAAGGTTCTTCAAGAACTACTCCATCATGGAACAATTTTGCTTTCCCCCCTTCCCCTTTGCACAGCTCCCTCATCCTCCTCCCTACATTTTTCTGGGAGATGTTTGTGGACAGTGAAGAAAAGGGAAAGAATTTTTCACTAGAAATTTGGAAGACTGGGAAATGCTTTTTCTTTCTTTCTTTCTTCCTTTCCTCACAAAGGTTCCCTGTTGCCAGTATACAGAGGAGAGTATAATTACTTTAAAAGAAAAATCTAAAATTTTGTGGGTATTTCCCAGGTGACACCCCCAGAGACTCCTGGTTATGGATGGCTTATCCCCAAATCTGCTGGAAAAGAACATTTTGTGCGATTTCTTGCCAGCGAAGTTATAGGTTAAATGGTGCTACAGGTTACAGGTGATGGCAGCTCCTCTGTCTGCTGCATCCCAAGAAATTTTTCTCCCGGAGCTGTCAAGAGGATGTGGGTGTTTGTCAGACGGGGAGATTTCTGAAGGAGAGGAGAGGGTGCTGCATGGGCAGCCCTTCCAAGACGTCAGCCAGATGCTTGTGTTCTCTCTTCAGTCTTGCCGTGGTTTTCCCAGCTAGCTTTTCCCACCCGACTTCACAGAGGTCACACACTTTCATTCAGGGGCACGGGCTGGGGAGAAATCAATTATTTTTTTCTTTCTCCTTCAACTTTCTTGCAAGTCACCGGACTTTTATATTTATTTCCCGGGTAGCCTATGTGCAATTATTCTGATTAGATCCCGCTTGCCACCTCTCTGCTACAGCATGTGCATACCCTAAACCTTAAAAGGAAAATAAAAGCTGCTATTTCCTGTTTTCATAAATGAAAAGATGTTTCAAGTATTGGGAGACACTGAAAGAAATTCTGCATTTTGAAGATACTTCAACTTAACTACTAATTGCAGAGGACCAGTGGGCGTAATTTTGGCACTATATTAGCTTTGCCACTCCATGAATAATTTGCATACAAAATGCTTTATTTTGGCAATCTATTAAAGAGCTATACAGTATTTGTGGCTTATCGCATTCACACAGGAAGCAGGATCCTTGGCCATCTCGTTAAATTCTGTTGATGCATAACAATTTAAAGCATGGCACAAGCTGGTATGACATTTAAAGATGCCTTCACTTAATTATATTACACAAATATTGGGTTGTTTATCCTTGGGAATAAAGTCTTTTTGAAGTCAAAGTTGGCATGCGTATAAAGGAGTAAATTTTAACTGATCCCTCAAGTGGGCCTCCTAGCTGCAAATTGGGGTTCTTGCATTTTTTAAATTATTTGTGATAAGAAGCATTACACTTTGAATACAGCCACTGGAGTTTGTTTGGTACTCTCCCCCTTCTTCTCCTCTAATGGAAAATATGCTCTTTAGCAATAAATCATCACATGAAACCAGAGGGGCAAGTGTAGGCTGGGGGGAGAAACGGGACAAACAGTGATAGTCATAGCAGTTTGCAGCTGAAAAAAAAAACCTCATTTTTGTTTTCAATAGGAGGAAAAAGTCATGTAACTGTCTATAGGCTGTTTGTATTGAAGCAGTGGGGAAATTGGGGTAAAAGAAAAATTGATGCTTTTTTGTACCCTCAGGATCATCAGCATGAAGCAAACACTGGAGTTTGGGTTTCTCTGTAGACAATGAATTGAAAGGCTACAAATCTAAAATTCACATTGTTCACTTTAGTGGGAATATCACATTTTCTTCAGTAGTAAAGGTACCTTTATACATATCACACATACAGAAGCTGAAGGGGAAAAAGCTGAGCACGGGCTGGGCAGAAGCGTCTCCAGCTCAGTGAAAGGCACATCCACAGGGATCCTAGATGAGGAAAATGAAAACATTCATTTTCCAGTGTTGGGAAGAAAGTGTGATCATTTTGTTCTGTAGATGATGTTATTAATAGAGAATAGATCTAATTTTGGCTCACCAGACAGTAAAAGGGAAGATTGCTGTATGATTAAAAACTCTGGATTGCAGCAGGAGCTTCCCTCCATTTCCTCCTCCACCTTCACCAGCAACAAAAGAAAATATGACAAAAGAAAAAATACCACACTAGAGAGCCATCCCACCCAACCTTACTTAAATAAATGGGATGACCTCCAGGTACAGACAGACCATCACTTAGTGGGTCACTGCACATCTGTTGAGGTACATTAAATGGCCTTCTGTCCCTTTATAGACCTGTTTTAGAAACAAAATGTGGTGGCTTGAAATGACTTTATGTTTGTTTGGGTAAGCAGAAACATTCAGTTCACCCAGTTCTTGCATAATGTAGAAAAACAAGTATGGTATTTCACCCTCACCAAGAACAGTAAATGCAGCTTAGAGTGCTTGTCTGGGTAGTCATAACTAATACTCTTCTCCTCTAGCTTAGCTGAGATACTCTCATAGAAAAATTAACTTTAAATCTCATTTTTTAATATACTTGTTCAGCTATTTAGAGGTGGGTTTTTTTAAATGGTGTATATATATTAATTTTAATTCTCTGGTTTTTGTTGTTCTGCTGGCTGCAGTTCTATGCTAGAGTTCACCTGGGAACTTCTTTATCCCTAAAGTCCCAAAAAGCCAAAAAGAAGGGCTGGTCCTGGTGCAGTGGCCACACCTGCTTCTTTCTTGTGATTTGCAAAGCTGCACTGCTGTGAATAATCGTCTTTAAAACCGCTCAGGCTGGTGAGAAAAAGCACTGCTGCACTGGCAGCAGAGATGTTCCTTTCTACTCAAGGAGAAGTTTTGGCTTTGTTGTGTGTCCCTCCTATAATTAATTAACTAATGAGCTAATATTAAATAATTTTATATATCATGGACTATTGATAAATTCAGTTTTAAGTATATTAGCAATTAGGAAACTAAGAGGATGTTAGGAGTCCTTACATCCAATTAAGTACTATGATTTAAATTACTGTCTTCCCATTATCCTCCATTTCGATCTATAAAGTGTCCCTTACTGATGATGGATGCGTGTAGAAGCTACGCCACGTCTTGGACTATCTGCCAGGGCAGCGGGACTGATCCGTGCACAGACACTGTGTCCTGAGCCCCAACCAGCCGGTCAGCCCCACGGATGCACGTGGATGCCTTCAAACACAAAAGCCTCCTTAGCCTAAATCCCATCGATTTGGGGTAAGATTTAAGAGCCCCATCTTTGCCCTGAGATCACCGCAGCTTCGTGGCACATCTGGTCACTGCTGGTGCCCGTGGCCAAAAATGTGGGGACGTGCTCTCAAAATGGGCAGATGTGGAGCAGGTCTGAGTCCTGCCGGTGCCCCCGAGTGGTGTAGCCCCACCAAGGTGGCCCAAAAGCCGGCACAGGACTGCCCCGGGCTGCTCTGTAATTTAGCTACGAACATCGATAGCTTCTAAAATCCGGCCTTGGGGCTCTGCTCTTCAAAGTGTTGTGGCATCTGCCTTTAAGTGGTTATGGTATTTCTAGTGACTGGAGCATGGGTGAGCAAATCCCACTGGTGTACTTAGTTACTGCGAGTGGGACCTTACCTAACTTTAAGCATCTGTACAAATGGACTGGCTTGTCTGAAACTACGTGAGCGTTTTCAACCACTCATATGCCCTATAAACTGTCAGAAGACTAATCTGTTACTAAAACAAAAGGTACTGATTTTTAGTCCTTCTAAACAAAAAAAAACCCTAACAACAACAACAAAAGGTCCACAAAGTTCTGCACAGAAGCTTTCCTAAGTATCAGAGAGGAAAAGTCTGCTTTAAGCTGTGCTTTATAGCAACGTATTGCGGTCTCTTCCTGCAGCTACTTTGACACAAATTAGACAGCATTCATCTCTGATAAACAGCAGATTCTTTACTGTTTCTACTAAGTACAGCCCTAATATTTATCCTATACTTTCTATTCATTGTGAGATTTGGTTGAATAAATTTCAGCATCATAATAAATGTCTCTCAAAGTTAATGGAGCAGCAGAGAGGCTGCTGAGCTCCAAGCCACACCACCACTCCTGGGGAATTACTTGCAGGTGCAGGTATTTGGCAGTGCTGGAGCTTGCCAAATGCCTGCGGTAATGACCGGCATTAAAAGTTTGGCTGGGGAGTTAGATGAACCGGGCAGGCTGCAAGGCCAGGGTTTGCAGATCTCCTGTCTCCAGTTTGGCAGCGGTTCTACCAGATATCTGTCTGCAACCAGGAGAAGCAGCCCGTGGCTGCAGCTGTAACACCCTGGGAAGCAGCAGGGTGCAGCACCCCGGGGTGCTCTGCTGCACTGCATAAGGACCTCGCGGGGATGACTGCAGAAAGTCAGGAAAACCCGCAGCATCAGCTCATGCTCATTAAGGTTTTTTCCTTTCTTGTCTTCTTTATTTTTCTTTCTTTTTTCTTTTTTTTTAATCACTTCATGAAAAATTGAGAGCACCAGTTTTTGTAGCGGCATCAATTTTTAGTCATAATAAGTTAGGAAACACAGGATGTACGCTCTGTAGTTATTCGTCACTGATGTGTGAGCCTACAGTCCCAGCCCTCACAGCCATCCCTGGCTGAATGAATTACTGGTTGGGCTCGGTGATCCCAAAGGTCTTTTCCAACTTGAATTGATTCTACGAAAGGTGGGTCCCAGCCTGTTCAGGTTTTCAAGAGCAGTTGTATAAGGCAGACCCACGCCATGGGTAGTGCAAGCCTTGCTGCTGGCAGGATCAGCTACCTGCCTTTTCTCTCTATGTTTTTTGAAGCGTAACTGCGTACGTGAGCAGAACCAAACGCTGGAGAGTCAGCTGCCATGGTGGTGGGACAGGCAGGAGGTGCTGAGGGGAAGACAAGCCCAGCCTGGCTGCCAGAGCACGCGGCTGGGCTGAGCTTGTGCTCTTCAGGGGCTTTTTTAATTTCAGCGGGTGATGCCTGATTAGTAGGTAGCATTTGAGCCTTTGGGCTAATTTTACTTAATCTTACAAGATCTCCTGAGAGATGTTTAATGGGAGCTCTGTGTTAACTGTCCCTACAGCTGCACATCCAAAGATTATTTAAACTTAGATGTCTTATCAGCTTTCATCATTGAAAATCGTAAGCTATCATTCCTACCCTCTTCACCAGGCCCTCAATTCTTCCTTCATCCTTATGTTGTTGCAGCTGCAGTGTCTCAGGCTTTCTGAGAGCGGTACTTTCTACAGCAAGATGTCCTAGTGCTGTTCTTCCTTTCCTCATTTATGGGAATCCTCTATCAGCAGTATCAATACTGTCGTGCCCAAAGGCTTCAGCCAAGCTCTAAATATTTAAAACAGGGACCATAGCTGAAATCCTGGGAGCAACTGGAGGAATCCTACCAAGCAGAGAAAACAGGTACAGGACATCAAGCCGCTGAAGTAAAGAGTCATGGGATGTAAGTAACTGCTCCAGAAATAAGTTCTCCGTGACCTTGGTTAATGTGCCGCACGGTGGTCTGCCTGCCTTCTGGTGACCGGTCCTGCCGGGTGCTGCAGCGCTGCGGAGGGATGGACGTGCCGTGCGGAGCTGGGCAGTCTGTGCATTTCTCCCATGAGAAGGAGGGTATCTCGCTCACCTCCCAGGCTGCACTTGAGCCTGTGTGGGAGCTCCAGGGGCCTTCCGAGGCGTAGGGCTTCACTTCTGAAAATTACCTCAGTGATAATGGATGACTATGAACACGTTATTCTTCTGGTTTGCCTCTAGCTCCATCAGTTTTGGGGGATTTTTTTTGCTTGTGGTCTGTGTATTTGCGTGCTGTGAGGTACGCACATGAGAAGTGTTTTACCCCTGGTATTTGGCTGTTTCTCACACGTGAAAGAAACCTGCTGTGCTCTTGTTTCTTGTTCTGATGCCTTGCTTTCCACACATTTAGTTATCGCACTGAAACATGCTGCAGTATTAGCTCGCTGTTCACACGTAGAGTGACACTCCTGAACCACATGGTCCGTGACACCTGTGATGCCATTGCTTGCATTAAATGGCACCATTTCATACAAGCACTGAATTAAATCCTGAGTGGTTATAAACTAAGGAGGCTCTGCTGACTTGCAGTTTTCAAGCCCTGCTTACCCACCAGCACAGAGCCATATGATGGACTTCACGAGGCTGGTTGGAGCACTGCTTAGTCAGAAATTGGTATGATTTATATTTTTCTTTTTCATAACATAAAGGGTAGCAGTCACAGGACCTAAGCTCCTCTTTGATTAACTCGTAATGTAGTCCTGTCCTGCTCATCCAATGCACAGTTTAATATGTGGAATGTTATATATGAAAAGTTATTATTTAAAGTCGTTATTTATCTGTTTTGTCATAAAGTCTAGGCAATAAATTGAAAGGTATAAATAAGGAGGAGATGCACTGCAGCACACATTAATTTCCTTATGTTTCCATCATGTATGTAATGCAGAGTACAGTTACCAGTTACTTCACCGATGTCATTAACACTGAGAATGAAAAGTAACTGATATATAAAATGTTACTCTGCAGTATCTGCAACTCCTTCTCGTATGACAGTTCTCTCTGTTATTGTAAATGCTACACTCCCTCTACCAGCACCCACCAGTGCAATGTGCAACATGCTCCCGTGTAGTACGGGACAGGGTTTAGCACCGTCTGGAAGGGGTGCAAATGACATAAAATGCATGCTCGTAAGGCTGTAAAGAGCACTGGGGTGCTGTTAAAATAAATGACATTGCTGTTGACAAGGCTTTCCACGAATTCCTCTGACTTGCAAAAGATGATGTTGACCAGCCAATGATGTTATATTACTGCTGCCTGTGAAAGGTCTAACTCGCATCTGACTGATGCTAATGAACAGTTTTACACTGACTTCAGAAGGTGCTGTTGGATCAAGCACCAAGTTATTTCCCTTCAGGGTACTTAAATTTTGACTGTCCCCCAAAACTAGACTCTCTCAGGCCTAACGAGCAGCGTGTAACTCTTGCCCCGCGACAAGAAAGACAGAGAGGCTGACACTGATGAAACAAGGTGGATCTTTCCTTCCACTGGCTATTTGACAGTTGTGACATTGTCTTCTGCCAGGACTTCCTACTAGAGACTCGGTTGTTGGTACGGAGGGCAGGGTCAGCAGTATAAACTTTCAGGGCTTCAAAAAAAAAAACCCAACCACAAGGCATTTCTACAAAGCACGTATTTCTGGCCTACTTGAATCCAGCTGTGTGACTTTCAGGTCAGGAAGAGGAATTACAATACAATCTTCACTAACTTTTGATTCTCCACAAAAGGTCTTAACAAAATTGGATGAGTTTTATATGAATATGTTAGCAGGGTGTAGAATAACTCTTTGCTTGCCTTCTTCTCACTGAACTGGTAGGTAGCCTTTCTAGTGTGAATAGAGCCATTTTATTTTTTTTTGTAATGAAAGACTTATGAAAATATAATAAATGAATGGAAAGAGAAGCACAGTAATGTTCTGCATCTTTTCATTGATCTGTTATTTTCAGTAAATCACTTGTAATCATAACACAAAATCCTTGGAATATGATGTGACAAAAATAATCAGAAATCAGGCTCAACCTGGAAATTAAAAGCATCAGTTCACACAGTTCATGAAAGCAAGAATATATTTTAGACGGTCTAGTTAGCATATTGCAATGTATTTAGCAATGTGGTTAGCATATCACTGCATATGGTGCAGTGCTGTGTTCCTTGTTAATTTTCAATACCTTTATTCACCTTCTTTATACTTCAGATCTGCCAGATGTGCTGTGCCATCTCCTCAGATCGGATCCAGGGTTTACCATCTTCTCGCCCGCTACAGCAACTCTCGCAATGCCTGCACTTACCCCAGGTAGGGCCACAGGAGGTGGGTGTTAGGAGGGCAGTTCAACATCCAGTGTGAACACGCAAAGTAAAAATTAATTATAGCATATACTGTATGTGATAGAAATGAGTTACTGCCTAATTATGTCTCCTGTTTCCATTCAGATGAATTAACGTTTGTTGTGAGCCCTTGGGAAACCAGACACACTTTCAAGTTGTAATGAGTGCTATCATTATTGCTTTTGACAGTCATTGAAGTATAATTATCTGATCATCTATTAAAAAAAAATCAAAACTTGTTATATATGAGTTCTGAGCTGTCAAATTACAGAGCAGTCACCTTAGGGGTGCAACCGCTCAGCTCTTTTCTGTAGTGGCACTGCCATCTCCTGGAAAAACAGAAGTTGTGCCTCCGGATTTTTCACCTTGAGATTAAAGAAACTTTTCAAGAGCGAGAGGTTAAGCACAAAACCCCCCAACCTCTTAAATTTGTAAGGGATTAGGAGTTGCTGAGATATATGGTTTCACTGTTAGAAATGGCTGCACGGCTCGTTGTTATCAAAGGGGTTTGCTGAGGAACACGAAGGGCTGTGATGTTTGGAGTGTTTTGGGCTACTCCCACCCAAAGGAGGTGGTGAGACCAGTTAGGTGCTCCAGGGCTTTGGCGTTTCTTGACAGAACGTAAGCTTCCTAAACACACCATGAACAGCCCACCAAGCAATGGTGCAGCTTTGCTTTAGTTCATGCCCCCAGCACCAGGTAACCCAGAAACAGATGCTTTCAGATCATGGAGAGTTAGCAGAAAAAAGGTTTGCATTGCAGTTTTAATCCAAAAGGAAATGTTATTTATTACCCTTTTGTCTGTTTTCTTCACCTTTCCTGTGCCACCCTGTGATAATCAGTGTTGACTATCCTACCAACCTACTAAGCAGTGGTTTTGGCTGCCACCAAAGGATTTCTCTCAACTGCAAACACACCTCCCATGTCTCTAGATGCTGTGTTAGTTCTGTTACGTGGATACTACATTTGCCCATATCCCCAGGTATCCTCTGCCCCAATGCCAGCTTCTCCATCAATCAGCTTGGAACTCTGGCTGCTGTGTGTGACCTTCAGCCTGAGCAGGAAC
>NW_009725980.1:0-4779 GCF_000703405.1 Apaloderma vittatum | reverse complement strand
CGTCTCACACTTCCCAGCTTCAGCCTAGGTCCAAGTCGAGCTGGAGGATGAAGCTGCAGTGCTGCCCGCACTGGAGGGGCATTCTTCTCCCTGCCTCAGTTCCCTCTTGTAGAACTGAGTGGGTGATGGGCACCCGTGTCTCATGTGGGGCAGGTGAAGCACGTAGCTGCTCATTGGTGTTATCTCTTGAGCAGGGCTGAAATTCCCCTCCAGGCTCAGCTACTTCACACCTGCCTTTTCCATTTGCACAGCGATAGGGCTGGGGAAAGGCTGCTCTTTCTTTCAGCGGAACAGTTTCTTACCGCTTCCTCAAATTATGGAATTGTGTTCAGCTACAAAAGATTAAATCCCTCCTCACTTGCTCTTATCAGGTAACCTGTGAGACCATGCATTTTACACCCTACCCCAAATCAGAATACGATTCTAATTACTTTCAAATTTACCAGGCTTTGTTTTCCGAGTATTTTCATATTTCCAGTCAAAACCAAGTTGTGGGGTTTTTTACCCAAATGCCTCTTACAATGACTATTTTGAACTTATGCACTCATTTTATGATCAACTTTTCCCATTACAGGTTTTTAATTGAAATGCTTTTTTTCACCAGTGCTAATTTCACTCCAAAATTAATGATTTTTTCCTCAATACATAAATGGTTCTCTTGAAAGCCTCTTCTCTAGCACTTGCATTATGTACAGGTCAGTGCTGAAACACAGCATTTCAATCATAGCATCATCTCCATCCTCCTTTTCCTCAGCTACTCTGCAGTCACTGCTACTTGACATCTTGCTCAACAGATAACATTTATTCACCCTGTTCCAATACAACCTGTTCTGTTTGTTCACTAGCCAGTTGCCTGCTGGAAGAGGCTACAAGATCTCTGAGCTCAGCAAAAACTCTCTGGGCACAAAAAATAGCTTCCTATGGAAACGTTAAGGCTTCTGGTGTGTCAGCCTATGAGGGACATGCTGGTTGGCAAACTGAGCCTACAAAACAGTTGATTGATTTTCTTAGAAGCATCTTGTCTCTTGCCTGGCTTCCAGTAGCACCTTTTGCTAGAAGCAAGGACCCTGAAAGGTGCAGCAGCTTTGTAACAGACCTGCTTCCAGATATTTCAGCCCGAAGCCGTGTTCTCCAGGTCGTGGTGTTAGTTGTGCTCAAGTGAGTTCAGCTGGATGGCTGCATCAAACCCTGTGTCAAGGGCTCACATCAATCCAAGGGCCGAGTGTCTCTGCTGATGGTGCCATCTCTGTAACATCACCGGAGATGGGTCAGGCATATTTGCTCACAGGAATTGCCTTTTCTGTTTGTTTTGTCAGATTTTCATTTGTTGAGCTCATCAGGGAAAATTCTCTGCAATTTTAAACTCTTCCACAATGACAATTCAAAATCACCCATGTTACCAGGGTATTTTCATTTGCCTTCATTTCTCAAGGTAATTTTTTTGTTGGGGGTTTGTTTTGGGGTTTTTTTTCACTTCTTTCAACCCAGCTTTCAGTTCAGTTTCTGAATCTTCAGATCAGCACCATAAACACTCCCTGAATTATCTGTTCCTGAGTCACAATGAAAACCATTCAGGATGAAGAACTTTCATTTCTGAGTAAAGTGAAAGTAGTTTTTCCTGGTAATGGATAAAATTATAGTTTAACTGGCCCTAAAGGTGGTTGGCATGTAGTAAAGGGGCCATGTTCTCTGGTTCCCACTGTACTAAATGCATCCTCTAGCTGAAAGAAAACAGTGATTATCAGAAAGTCAATTGTCATTCTGCCTCTTTAGAAAAATTCCCATTAAAGATAAAGCCAATTTTAATTAGATTAAGTATCCAATTACTGTAATTACATTTTTAAAAAATTCACATCATGAGGATGACCCTTTTAAAAAGGGTTACAAGAATAATTAGTGTATTCATATTAACCAAAATGTATTGGATAATATTTATACCCAGAAGACAAAGTACATTACACATATTTCACCTTTGGGGAAAGCTTGCAAATGTTTTGGCAGTGGTATGAATATTTATAGGGAAGAGCATGCTTTAGCAAGATTATATGAGAAAGCATTTATATGCTCACAAATTTTTACCCAAGGGTAAAGTATACATAAAATGTAGTGCAGAGATTATGGATATGCAAAGTACGGTTTAAGCGGGGAATTTATATCAGTTTGTTTAATTAATTGCAGCAGAATACTACTTCCTTTTTTTTTTATGACAGGAGGGCCCACAGAATTCAAGTCTGAGCTTTCTTTCTGTTGATAAATGACAGTAAGAAAGATGCAGGGAAGAGGTCTTCCCCCTGCAAGGCATCACCTTGTCCAGAGGTTAAACCATCCCCCTTAATGTGTTCCTGATCACACGGCGTAACCAATCCCTTCTATCACCTGATGTCACCTTATCAACTCACCACAGTTGGAAAACACGCAGGCAGCCTCTAGTCAACACTGCTCATTTAGGGGTAAATCCTCCAATTCTCAGTATGCGGAAGACTTGAAGATACGCCAAATAGGTTTCCTCACGCGCAGAAGACAAGAAACCACATCCTTGTTCCAGGCTACCCACACAAGGCACAGAGGACATGACCCATTTTTACTGCTTAGGTGCGGCACTGGGGTAGCGTTCTGCAAGGACGCCAGCTCTGCAAGCTCTTGTGCCGTGCACGAAACCCTCGCGAGCCCAACGCACCGCTCGGGGCTTCCCAGCAAACGCTGCCGGTGCAGCCTCACCACCGATGTGGGGCTGCTCTGCAGCTCATCAACAGGTTTGGGAATCATCGCAAGGCATTATGTACTGCCTCAGAAAAAAAGCTCTGGAGCTTCTTACCGGTGTTTGCGTTTACCTAATGCTGTAGCATTTAGCCCTTTACTGCTAAGATACTCTGCAATGACAAGTACGCTTGCAGCATGCGCTTAGACACCTTCTGAAGTCCAGTGAGAGAAGCTGTGATGGCACAGCTTTTGGCAAGACCTAGACTCCTTGTATAAGGAGTAATTTGTTAGTTTGATTAAGAAATTTTTTCCTGATTTACATTAATCTCAAAGATTGTTCATTCTTATAGCAATTTATATGTGGCCAGAAAAGAATGAACTGTCAGAAAAAAAAAGAAAAAGAAAAAAACAGCTTAAAATGATTGATTCAAGTTCTTTCATACAAATTTTCTCTTCACTGAATTACCAGCAGTTGTACTTGAGCATTCATGCCTTTCCTGTTTTTCAGAATTGTTGAATATCATTTTACATAATCTGTAGCTTGATGTTCATTATGCCATAGACTGGCTCATGCAGATCTTTACCTGCACATGTGAAAGAGGTTCTAGATTCTGAAGAGGACTCTTCCCTTATTAAAGGAAAAAGTTACAATACGCTTCAAATATTTGTTTAAATGGATGGTTGCTTTGATGCCAATGTTGCCAGCATGGACAGTATCATGAATGTGCACCATCTCCTCTACTCAAACTCTCATTTCCCGGGTTTTGAGCTTTCTTGCAAAATGAAGCAGCCCAAGAACATCCTTAGGAAAAAAAAAGCATAAAACCAAGAAACAAAATAGCCTGATTCACACAATTGTCTTTAAGAACTTTTTTAGCATTTGTCCCATGACAAGGAGAAACTAGGAAAGCTGGTAAGCACGGGATAGCAGAGAGGCAGGTAAGTGGGAGAATATCGGGGTTAAATAAATAGAAAGAGCATTAAATTAAGTCCCAATGTTGCTTTCCAGAAGTTCAAAATAAATCATTTGTTGGAGATTGCTATCAATACCTGTTGAACACCTATACTACCTGGAAGGTATTTTGCTCTGTAAGTGGTGTTTCTAAGTATCATAAAGGCTGTAGTTATATCAGTCTGGAAACATAAATTGAAGAAAACATTTATCAATGCTAGCATTATGAAACCATCTCCTTCTACGTGATGGCAAACACAAGTCAAAGCAATCTAGATACGGTGAAATTGCCTCACAAAGCTGACATTTTTGAGGCCCGTGTGAGCAATCAGCACACGCGTGGTGCTCAGGCTGTGGTCTGAAAAACACATATTCAGATCAGAATACATTTATGGTATTTTTCCCTTTCCAGAAGGTAAAATCACCTAAAATGGGCATCAAGAGCTGCTGGCAAGTGTAGGAAAGAAGCTCAGTCACTGAACCAATAGCTCCCACAACTCTTATTTCGAGGAGCAGAGCGGGGAGCCCCACGAGCCCGATGGAGAGGAGCCTGTGAACAGGTGGAGGCGACAGCCCAGCCAGGTGAGTCTGGTCACGGTGCTGGGATCAGGCCTCGGGCTCCCGTCTCGCCAGGGCTGGAGGGCTCAGCCCGAGCGACCTCTGGAATTCCAGCTGTTCGGGGGGCAGATATCTCTGCTGCAGTCTCCGAACACGCCGTGCTAGTCACCGAGCAGGTCGTGCCATCCTGTGCCGCGGCAGTCTGCAGCGTTGGTCGAGGCAATTCTGTTCTCAGCTCAGGTCTAATTAAGGGCAGCTCTTGCGTAAAGTGAGTTAAATTCAGTAGTCACAGCCCAGACCCCATGGAAAATCGTCTAATTCAACTACAGTAATACAGCGTAATATAAATATAATGGAAATAGAAACCCATGTAATTTAATTTGACGTGACTGGCAGGTGGTGTTTTTTTTGCTGGCGTCGGTGGCAATGCACGAGTACAAACAAGGAGCTTCCCCCTGCAGGAGGAAGGCGGTTTCAGGATGACTTTGCACAGCTACAACAGAAAGAAAAAAAAAAAGTATTGACAATATGCAAGTTTCAAACACACAGCACGTTTTTACACTCGTTAG
>NW_009725979.1:1065-1286 GCF_000703405.1 Apaloderma vittatum | reverse complement strand
CCCACCCCCCACCCCGGGGGCAGGGTCCGTCCCGCGGGAACGCAGAGCCTCCCCGTACCGTCCTCGTGGGTGCGCACCAGCTGGGGGGGGCTGCGCGGGCCGTCCCCCGGCGTGGTGAAGCACAGCACCGAGGTGAAGTACTCGGCGAATTTCCGCAGCCCGGTCACGTAGCCCACGTGGACGCTGTCCTGGAAGTTGGGTCGCACCGTCACCACCGTCGC
>NW_009725979.1:0-1012 GCF_000703405.1 Apaloderma vittatum | reverse complement strand
CGAGGCTGGGTCCCGGCACATCGGTGCCGCAAACACCGTCCTCCGGGCACCTCCGGCCTCCCCTTAGTTGTTCAGAGTTGATTAAATATCAATTAACGGCACGGGGAACGCCTGATGCCTTTAGCGGCGCGTGTTTACCCGTACGGAGCCGATACGGAGCGCGCGCGCGGTGATTAACTCCCATTGATATCGGCGCGTAATCGCCCGCTCGCCTGCGTTTAGGAAGGGTGTTTGGGCACTTAATTGGCATTGTGCGAGATAGCCTATAGCAACTTAATTAAATACTAATTAGGCCCTAAAAATACTCATCAAAAATACTAAGTGGCATTTAATAAGAATGTTAAATATCCTACTCACTCTGGTTATCGCATTCGGCGGCAATTAAATTCCTGAACTTCTTTTGAGTGGATTAAGAAACAAGTTTAATGTTTTAATTCAATCTAATTAATGTAAACTTGAATAATTGCAACTCGGAATTAATTACCGACCATGGGAGACTCCGAGCCCATGCAAGTGTTAAATCTCAGTAAATAGTATTTTAACACTCAGGCCGGAACCAATGAAAATCTGGGGTTTCGAGGATGAGGAGGAGTCGAGCCGGTTGGTGAAGGTTGGCTGAGAAGCTTCCCCGCTCCGCCTGCCCCGTTTTCATTTTCGGGGAGACTCGCGGGAATCGCCCCTCACCTTGTACCCCTGGTTGATGCCGTTGATGAACTGGGGGCTGGGGGGGTTCCAGGTGAAGCGGATGGTGGTGGAGTTGGTGGCCTCGGTCTGCACGTTCCCCGGGGGCACCGTGGGGACTGCCAGGATGAAGGGACAGCTCGCAGTGGCTGCAGCTCCATGAGGTCCCCTCCATCGTCCTGGCGCCAGCCCCCCAGGGGTGGGGGAGGACCCCAGGCACCCAGCGTGATGTCCCAAGCCACCTCTGGCCAGGCCAGCCCTATCTTGGCTCTTCAGCCCCTGTTCATCCCTCCCCAGCACATCCTAGCCCCCTTGGGACCCCCAAGCCCAT
>NW_009725978.1:45943-49931 GCF_000703405.1 Apaloderma vittatum | reverse complement strand
GGGCACGAGCCATGGGAAGAAAGACAAAAAGGAGCCAATTCTGAATCCAGCATCCTCGGTCAATATCTGCCAATTCCTAAGAAATTGCCCACCTTGAAGTGAGCGAAGTGACAAAATGGAGCCGATTAGAAAAATTGAACTCCGAGGAGCTGGGAGAATAGGCCATTCGGCTCACTGAAAACATCATCTGCTCTAATTGGAAGCTTTGTTTAATTTGCCTTTGAAATTGAATTCCTTTTCCTTGCTGGAGAACCGTTATTACCTTAATTCTCTGCTTTGAATAAGACCATTTATATGGTCAAATACGCTCGTTTGCAGCACAGCAAACAAAGCCAGGATTGCCCTCTCCGAGCCCTGCCGGCTAGCACTGGGCAAGCCCCGCTTGTCCTTCATCCTCTCCTCACCCTTTTCATTTTGCCTTCACTTGGGAATCGTATTATTTATGAAAAGTGGAATACCAGTTTTAAATTCATACTTTTGCCGAGGCAGCCGTAGGAGCTCTTCGTGCTCCCCATTTGCATTCAGAGCAGCAAAAGGGAAGAAAAAAGGGCCGGAGAGATTTGCAACCCGGGACGTCTGTGAGCAGGAGGCTGCATCCATCCCCCTGCAGTCGCTGCTCCCGCCGTGCTCTGCAGCCTCCCCGGGAAAAGGAGCTGACCCAGCGTGCCCGTCCCAGTGTGCCCATCCCAACGCACCCGTGGGTGCTGCCGGTTCGGGGTACAAAAGGCGAAATGGATTTCCCCTCTCCGTGCCAGCTCGTTTCACCAAGTTTAGCCGGCTCGCTGCCGTGCAGCTTATTTGCAGAACAGCAACAGAGGGAAGACAACAGCGTAATGAAAGCATTGCATCCCAATTTCCAAGTGTGGCCAACAAGATCTATCCAGCACTTTGGAAAAATCAAGAACTTTATCTCCAATCAGCCAGCTTTTATCTGCTTAGGAATAAACAAGGCTGGGGAAGCTAGTGGTAGCAACAGCTGCATCGTAAATAAGCTTGAAGCCAGGCCCTTCTGCTGGAAGTAAATAATTGATCTCAGAGAAATTCTGCTTAGGCAAAGCCATTTCAATTACCTGGCAGATGACGACGAGTGCTGGGAGAGGTTAATGGCTCTGAAATATTTAAAGAGAAGATGTTTGCCTGGGCGCCCCATAGTTCGTCTTCCATTTCCCCAATAGAGGGAGAAGATCGGAGAAACGGAGCGGGACGTGGCTGCGACTGTCCCACCCTGCTCTGGCGGGATCTGTTGGAGGGCGGCGGGGGGGGGCACCTGTTTTTGGGGTGAAAGGCAGAGGCAGCCCTCACCCAGCAGCGTTCCCACTGGTCACACCAGCCTTAACGGCAGCTGCTCCGGGCTCCTGGAGCGCATCAAGGGCTGCTTTTCTTGGGGATCTGCCTCTGGTGCAGCAGAAGTCACGAGTGGGTGAGACAGAAAAGGGAGTTCCTGGGAGCAAGGAGCTGCTGCGCAGAACGCCCCAGGGCACCCACAACCCGGACATTCCCTTTAGTGCTGCAACATTTCGGCCCCAACAGAGAGAGCAGCACCGGCAGAAGCAGCCCGTCTTAGTGGGGGCGGCATCTCCGCTGAATTTCAGAGCCAATAAAGTTTGCTGCGGGGTGTATCGGAGCGGATGTTAGACATCGGCTGCTGACAGGTGCTGCGGCGCTGGCGGGTCCCTGCTGGGTGCAGGTGGAAGGGGAGCTCCCCGAGCGAGGGGCCGTCTCGGCGCCTCGGTGGTGATCACGGCACAGGT
The DNA here is from genome assembly GCF_000703405.1 of Apaloderma vittatum. NCBI lineage: Eukaryota > Metazoa > Chordata > Aves > Trogoniformes > Trogonidae > Apaloderma > Apaloderma vittatum. The sequence goes on along the minus strand of NW_009725978.1, from coordinate 48,180 downwards.
TGCTCAGCGATCAGCTTTGGTTTCGGGGGCGCTTTGATCATGATAGCTCAGCTGCGGGAAACGTGTGGTTCCCTTTGTTTCGGTTAACTTTCCTTTCTTCACTTTCATCCTCATAAATAATTTATTCTTGTTTGTTCTATTCACTTTCATATTTTTGTTTTCTTCCCTATTAAAATTCCACTTCAGCGGCTCCTCGGAGAAACTTTGAAGCTCTCCCTCCCTGTCCTCAACCTTGCTCCCCAGTATGGTGTGGGGAGGGACACGCTTAACCCCCTCAGTGCCAGCTGCTCCTTGCAAAGCCTCTTTCCCCACACAGCTCCGGGGTGAAGAGCATCTCCAGGCGTGCAGGCAGCGAGCACGCCCGGCCGAGGGCTGGTGTGCTGGTACCAGGCAGAAACCCGGCTCCAGAGAGGAGCCGACCATGACAGCCAAACTATTTCTGGCTTTATAACATATTCTGCTTTGGATACGCTGGGTCAATAAAAGCCTCTAAGGAGGGATCACTTCTCTGATGTTAAAAAGATTTTAAATTTTCAAAGCAGAGCACGGATTCGGTGGACAAAAATGCCCTTATGCACAGCTGCTGAGAAGGTCTTTGAGGAGCACAGCACTGCTTGTCCCCTGTCACAACAGCAGTGGTCCTTAGCCAGCATTTCCTTTCCCTTCCCGTACAGCGGCTTCTTTAGCTGTTTTCTTTTTTGCAGAGCTCCATTTTTTACCGAGCTCCATTTTTTTACCTTCTGTCAATATTTTTTTCCCCTTTGAAAGATGGATTCTATCGTATTCACCCTTAAACGAGGCCTCCAAAAATAAACAAGGTGCAGCTGCCGCTTCCACTCCCATCCATTACCCAGGTGCCGTTGCCAGGTTTAGTAACTCCACCTGTGCTCGCATCAGCATCTGGGTGGCTTGCCTGGAGAAACGTTGCGACAGCAGCAGGTTTTCCCGCTTTGGTGATCAGACCTCAGGCTTTAAAACCCCCAAGGAGCTCTTTAGCCCTGCTGGGCAGTGGAGGCTGGCTGAGCTCTGTTTGGGTGCTTGGGGAGCTGAGGAGAAGCTGGGCTGTGGATCCTCTTGGATAAACGGGTGGTCGGCAGCGTTTCCCAAGAGGCAGAAGGTAATTACCTGGAGGGAAGTGAAATGCCTTTGTGTTGTTGTTTGTCCCAGGGCAGCGAATGGCACTGCTGTTGCTGCTGTGATGGTGACAGCAGCACCCAGGGTCCCTCGAAGGAGGGAGATGTTGCTCCTGCCATGATGAGTGTGGAGTCTCTGCTCTCCTCTGGTTACTGTCAGTCTTTACAAGTGTATGGGGAGAACTGGGTGTGCTTTTCAGGTCATAGTGGCTCAGTGTGTGCTCCCTGGGGCTGCCCAGTGCAATAATGGGGCAACTAACAATCATTATCAAATGTGTCCGTGGCCTGACTTACCCCAGAGAACCTGGGAACACTCTTTAAGCCACTGTGCCTGACCCTGAAGCCCACAGTCAAGGGAAGGACCTATAAAAATTGGCTGAGAGGGAGTTTTGCCCTTTGTATGCCATGGAAGCCCGCAAGGCTGCCTCTGGGGAGATCTTGCTCTGATTGTAGCTCCTGTCTGAGATTTCTGGGTCAGGTTTATTGATGGGGATCATTAATTGCCTGGCTCTGCAAGGGGTGGGGCTCTGTGCCACTGAGGTGCCTCCGTAGGCATATCTCCTCAGCAGAGGCTTTCGTTCTGCTGCTTTACGGGCCTCCTGGAAGATGCAGCTGCTGGATTGTTTCCTTCTCTCTGCCCCTCCTCGCCACAGGAAAGCGAGGATGCAAACACCGTTTGCGCGAAGGTGGATTCATTTGTAGGGAAGCTTCATATCTAGGGCTCTTGCAGCAAATGTATTTCAAGCCGAAGGGCTTATGGCAATAATAACCCTCGGATATGTCTCTTTTTCTTTACCGCTGTGGGATTTATAACATCCAGAAAACAGTCAAGCCCAGGATAGCACCTTAACCAACACGTATTATGTCAGTTCACACCACGTTACCCTCCCTGCATATTTTCCGTAGTAATCGGATTTGACTACTTCCCTGCAAATTGACAGCACTCGCAGGTTGGCACATAGGCAGGCACAACCGGCTGCATTAAAAATAGTCCTGGGTGTCAGGGCTCGTCTTGGTAATCGGCACTGCTGGGCAGCTTTGATCTCGCGCTGCAGTGGCTCCCTGGCTCCCAGCAGGGGCTTTTGAGCCCCCGGGGAGGGGGGG
>NW_009725978.1:40641-45913 GCF_000703405.1 Apaloderma vittatum | reverse complement strand
AGCCCCAGCCCCCTCACAACCCAGCCATGCACCGAAAACCCCCATCGATCTGAGGGCTGGGATCAATGCCGAGACATCCGGAGTCACCCGAGGGACCTGAACTTCCCGACCCCGTTAAAACAAGCTGTGACAGGCAAAGAAAAGGTGCTTCCAAGGACCGAACGCTTTTTAGGAGTGGTGGCTAGTTTGGAGGAAATTGTAACTTTTTAGCCTGGAGGAAGGAGGGAAGACAATAGACACAGTTCAGTTAAACAGTAATCACAGGTTGAGGGGAAGAGCTGGGAAATTTAAAGCTAATTAAAAGTATCTGAGATTTTCTAAAACCACTTCTAAAGCAGGCAAATGGAAATAACCCACTGGGTGATGATGAGCTTTGAATTTTGTTAGAAATCACAGAAGAATAAATTTAGCAAATCACCAGGAAAGGCTAATGCAACACTGGAGCTGCAGCACACAGTTGGTGCTGGTAATTCTCCAAATTCCTGACAATTATCCATTTTGGGAGACGTTTGCACTTATCTTACATCACCTTAAAACCTCCCTATTGAACTCTGCCGATGATTAATCCTCGATCGTGCTCACCTTTCTCTCTTCTCCATTATTGCTTTCCTCCATTTCTCAGCATGGTGACACCCGTCCTCACCTGCTGTCCTTTTCCCTGCCACTGCTCCATTTAAGGAGGATTAAGATTTTAATTGGGGGGAGTGGGATTGCCTTACGTGGAAGTGGGAATTTTCCAGAAACTGTGGGGTTTTGGTTTTTTTTTTTTTTAAAGGACAATGCAACACAGAGGAAAATGTGGGGTGAAGGAGGATGCCAGCCTCAAGACATGCCAGCATCCCTGGCTGTGGCACACGGGAGATGCGGGAGCTGGGGAATGGAGGGAGGGGGAGAGTTGTGTGATGGCATAGTAGGGAAGAGGAGATAATAATAATAAAGAAGGAAATGAAATAAACGCAAGGGAAAAAACAACCCAGGCTGCATCTCAATAGACTGTAGGGTTCAATGAGCAGCTGGGACAAAACAAACTGCAAACATGGCGCTTTCTGAATAATACAGAGATGGGAGCACAGGTGATAAGAAGGCAAAGGAAGGAGGGAAAAAATAGAAAGGAGAAATTACTGGAGGGAGAAACCTGCAGGTGATGTGCTATTTTGCTATGCTAATAAAGAGATGAAAGCAAATGGAGCAGGAGCAGAGACTGGCAAAAGTCTTACTTTTGTTGGAAAGAATAAGAGGATAAACGTTTTTAACATTTATGAAGTAGCAAAATAAAGCAAAGAAAGGCTCAGAACATCCAGCTCGTAGATGAGGAAATTAAAGTACATAAAATATTTATTCATTTGTGCTTAGTGGCTGTCAGCCATGCATGCATTGGAGAAATGGTATGTTTCTAGGCACAGTTTTATTCTTGCTCCTATTTTTTCCTCCTCTCCCAGAGATGAACAGGAACAATTTGGTAAATAGTAGCTGAACATTCAGCTCATTTTCTACATTCCATTAATGTTTCATTTCTTAATACCCTCAAAACAAAAATGGGAAGTTGGTATAAAACGTCATTCTCCTTTCAAACCACGGTGAAAAGGAGCGTGGTTCCAGGCCAGTCATCGCAATTACAAACTGGCACCTCTATTAAAATGGGAACGTGGTGCCGACGATACGTGCCGGGTTGGAAAAGGCCTTTTAACGAGCCACAGAAAGAGAGATGTGATGTGGGGTTTTGTACCAGCAGCTGCCTCCACCCCGGGCCCAGAGGACTCTTTCTGAGGATGCTTTTGGCTCCTCGTCCTCTGGATGTTTCACGGAGCGTCCTCGCTGACCCAGGGAGCAGGTCTGTTGGCTCAGGTGACTTATCGGTGACAGTGAAAACACCCTCTGAACTGTGGCTGTGGCACAGGTACCTGCTCGGAGCAGGGACCTCGCTCCGTGGCCGGAGCTTTCACAGCAGGGCAGGGACCCCTCGGCAGCCCTGGAAGCCCCCGAGCGCTGCGGGGACGACTCTCTCGCAGTCGTGCTCTGCGCGGCAGCGCTGGCCCCGGGCAGTGGCCGGGTCCGCCCCTGTATTCTGATTTGTTTGAGGGGGAGTCCTGGCTGCTCCGGCACCTGCCACCTGTCAGACGCCGATACTCTCCAGCAGCAGCATCTGGACTTTACCCACCCCGAGCTAACTCCTGCTCAGCAAATAATTCTCTTCCATTGCCAGGCTGCCGTCACCCATCGACCTGCCCCATCCCTGGGACCCTGTCGAGCTGCGGGGGGAGCTGCTTTGTCCTTCCAGCTCGGGTCGGTGTCTGGTTTTGCAGAATCGTGGGTGCTGATGTTACGTTACGTGTCTCCCTGTGTCTCTTGGGACTTGTGGAGAAGCTGCTGGTGAGCCCAAGGGGTTTGCGAGCTCCCACCCTCCTGAAATGGTACCGGGGAGAGCTGTGCCTGAGCCTTGGGCAGGCTGGGAAGCACAGGAGAGCCAGCTGCCTGCTTGGGCAGTGCTCTGTAAAGCACAGACATCAATATCAACTTCATTAGGAAGCTCAGAAAAACCCTTGATCTTGGCTTTATCAGAAATAAATTCTTGGAGAATTTCTTAGTCTGAATATTATGGTTTCCAGTGAGATACTTGGATAATGTGAGCTAAAATCAATTAATTGACTTAGTTGAGAGCTGCCAACTTATACTGGTTGAAAAGATGTCTTTCTTTTTTTTTTTTTTTGTCTTCTGATGACAATTTTATCAAAGTAAAGCTTGACCCAGCCCGAAGGAAATGAGGAGAAGCTGATAACCACAAGCAGCAGTTTGCTGCGTACCCACATGATGCAGCCTTCATCTCTGATGTGGGATCAGAATCTTCTCAAAGAGAGAGGGGAAAAATAGAAGCAACAATTTCCCAGGATCACCACTGAGAAATCACTTTAACACCTTATAATGACACATTACAGAAGGCACACGCAAACTCCCACGTCACCACGATTCTGAGCCCTGGGTGCTGTGGTCGCGTCAGTGGGAAACGGGTACTGGGGAGAACTGGTGAGCAGCTCCCCCCAAGAACGTGCTGCTGGGTCCTCACCAGCCGTGCAAATCCAAGAAAACCCACACACGGGGATGGGGCTTCCAAACACAAGGAGGGTGCAATGGAACTACGTGTAGATTTAATTATAAGGGGGAAAGAGGCTGTTTTGGACAAAGTGTCCTGCGGGCTTTCCTCCCATCCCCTCCTGTCTCTGGCGGCGGTGAGCCGTGTTCCGTGTGTGTGATGGGCTGTCACGGGGCGCTGCAGGGGTGTCCTCACGCCTGCGAAGCAGCGAGGGTGAAGGGGGTGAGCTTTGCCTGTCGGCTTCACTACTTCTGCACATCTTGTCTCTGCTGGGCTCCAAAGCCTTTCATATTTCCCCCGTGGCCTTCGTCAACGTTCTGCATATAGATTCTACTGCAAGCCCTTGCACTTGATTCAGTCACCGCTTAATTTAATCCTCTAATTTAATCAATACTTCATGGGCCAGATCTTTGTTTTAAAAAAACAAACAAACAGAAAACCTTCTAGTCTCTGTTTTGATTGCTTTATGCAGGTATTATTAGGTTAATGCAATCAGCGGTGACAGAGCTGCCCTCTGCTTAATGAGGGAGCAGCCTTGCTCTGCCTGCCGTGGAAGGGAGGGGAGCCTGGGGAGGAAAACTGCACGCTGCCGAAGTTGGGTGCTGGAGACGTCGCTGCTGGCATCATCAGATTCACAGAGGTGACCCTTTCTGTTGTAGAGACGATGGGAGCCACCAGCCAGGACTCCCCCTCCTCTCCAGAAGCTCGGAAAGATGAGAGCAAAAGGCGAGACGTGCTGCAGCCTCGAGAGGCGCGGAAGGATGGAGAAAGGTAGGAGGACGGAGAGCGGCGGGCGGCAGATTAAACGCTTTACCTGAGGTCGTGCGGCTCTTACGGCGGGGCGCGGTGGGGAACGTGGTCTCTGGTCGCACGGCGTGAAGTTGCTTTTCTTCGCTGGGCGCCGACACTCGGCTGTTGGTCACAGGCTGTGCCCTCCTCGAGCCTGCCGGTAGCGCCGATGGAGCACGTGTTCGGTGCTGGCTCTTGGCTCAGGGAGACGATGCACCTGCTCTCCAGAAACATGAATCTTTAAGCAGTTGTTCCATCTTTAATCGAATTTGTAGAGCCTCGGGCCATTCATGGAGAAAAGAAAAAAGTGTTTTCCATCTGTAATAAGAAGAAAGTTTGGCTGTCAAGGGGCGTGACTCCTGATAATGAAGTTATCCTTTCTTGTTGCATTTTACTATGCATTTCTTAAGAATATTCTCAACAGAGTAATGATGCGTGTAGGAGATCTTTTTCAAGCTCTGCGAGTGCGCTGGTAAATGGTAGCAGCAGCAGCAGCTTCCACTTCCAGGGCTTAGTGACGCGTTAGCATCTCTCCAGCTTTCTAACTCGCGCCGCGTGAAGCTGCTCGTACGGAACCGCGGCGTGGACGGGCTTTGCTTAAAGGGAAAAAAGTGCAGCGGGGAATGAGGACTCTGGCAGAGGGTAGGATGGGGAATTAGTGCTGCCAGCTCCTCCAAGGAGCTGCTTGCCACCTCCTGGCCCTGGGGAGCCACAGGCTCCCAGCCCCGGGGATGCTGTGGGTGTGCGGGGATGCACTCGGTGCTGCGGCTACAAATGCCGGAGTGGGGCTGGGATGGGGAGCTCTGGGCAAAGCATGAGGAGCAAGATCTGTGGTTCTGGCAGCAGCTTCCTGGCATTTTTGTTTCAGTCCTAGATTGTACGTTTGCAGCTGCTCCTCACCACCTCTGTCTTTACCTCTTTGGGAAAAATATCTTATTTTGCCTGCAAGTTTTAGTGCTTCGCTTGCGTTGCTGAAGAAAACTCAACCTCAGTAGAGCTAGTCAGGAAGTAACCCCCCAGAAAAGCTACAATAGGAACCAGGAGGGTGATAAAAAGCAACAGAAACATCTCTACCCTCTTGTTTCCTCAAGAAAGGTCAATTGACTCCCTGACACCTTGGAGCCCGTAACAAAATCGATGGTACTTCATCTTTAATTTGATTTTTTCTATTCGATAAGGGTGCTAAGCGTTCGTGTCACTGTAATTTTACAGAGTGCTGTTAGATAACAGGAGAATATCAAATGCGAAGATTGTGTTGCAGTATCAGTGTCAAAATATTACACCCAGCAGTGATTTAGAGGAACGTTAATGTCGCAGGCATGCTGTAAGACGTGTCAGGAATTGGACAAAAAAATTTCTTGCTCTTCAGATAATTACTCGGGGGCTGATGTTGGC
>NW_009725978.1:33496-40613 GCF_000703405.1 Apaloderma vittatum | reverse complement strand
CCCGCCCCCGCGGACCCCCCGCCGCGCTCCTCCCATGGCAGGCGCCTCCTGCGCGGTGACGCGGCCAGAGGAGTGATGGATACTGCACATTTTAAGCAAGTCGATAACGGGATTGGTGTGGACCACGGTTATTTTTGTATTTAATTCACTGAATAAAATGAAACGGGTAAATCACTCGGAGGAGATGTGAGCTGACGTTAATAGGCGCATTTGCAGCACCATCTGAAAATGAGCCCTGTGGTTACTGACTCATGGCGTCATCTCACCTGGCAGAATCCTTGGGCTCCAGCCCCAAAAGATGGGGCTCAGAGGCTCCCGATGGGCTCAGTGGGGTGATGTCTGGGCCCTGGCTTTGCTCAGCAAGCCCATGCTGTCCCTGCGGAGGTGTGGGGCATGTTCTGCTTCTTGGTGGCTTCGCAGAAACAGGGCTGAGCCAGCAGAAAGCAGCAGCGGGCCCAGGCAGCTCTTCCAGGATGCGTTTAGCAATGCAGAGGAGATTTCTCACCCTTCTAACCTTCTCACCCGAGCGTGCCCGTGTGGGGATCTGGGGATCTGCTCGGCCGTCTCTGCCCCTCCAGCTTCCCCACAAAGGTCTGAGTTGTGCTCGGCCAATTCGGCGCTGCGGCTGCCGCAGAGCTCCTTCACCCAGGGCTGACTAATAGCAGCAGGTGCCCAAAAAGCACAACGGCTAAACGCAACTGCGGCAGAGGCCGAGAGGCTCCAGGATAAGCGTGAAATTGCATCAGCGTGGCCGTTTACCAACCGGTGACTCCTGCGAGATGCCACAGTGCACCCGGCTCCCCGCAGAGGAGGCTGAGCTGGTGTGGAGGCTTGCTCACACGGGGTGGTGGTTGCCTTGAACCACCCTGGAGGAGCATCCTTGGAACACTAGGTGTCTGCCTGGGATGAGAGAGGTCACCAAATGATTGTGGCTGCGTTTCGGTGTCATTGCTGCTGCCTCTCACTGCAAGCTCACTCGCCTGCAGTGCTGGAGGTTTTGCTGTGGGCTGAACTCGTGTCATGGGGGATGCAGCAAAGGGGCTGCAGGCAAAATGCTGAAGGGAGGCAGAGCAGTTCAGTAACCCTTCTGCTGGGTAAACCACCTTGCAGCACCCCAGGGTGGGCAGCGTGAGCGCCGACAGCCGCTGCCTCTTGCTTGCGGTGGGGTGGGAAATACCCGTGGTGTTACAGGGCAGCCCATGCCCCCCGTCCAGCCCAGATGCGTGTCAGGATGCAGGAGGAGGTACGTGCCCGCACACCTACGCTGCGATCTCTTGGTGTCTGTGCCAGTTCTGTGCAGCCGCCAGATCACAGGCAGGGGTTTTTTTTGTTTTTCTGTGACTAATCTTTATCCTGCTGCACTGCTGGCTGCGGTGATGGAGGCGTTGCCGAGCTCTTCGGCTGGTGTTGCCGTAGAGGACACGGCGCCTTTGTCCAGGGGAAACATGAGAGCTCGGCCCTGGGGTGTGTTTAATCTCTCCCCATGGCTGGGGTGGGATGTGAGACCTCCTGAGCATCCTCAGCTCTGACCGTTCCAGGACTCTGTGCAAGGACAATGATGCCGGGCTGGGCCAGGCATTCCAACGGGCGCTGCCGAACGCTCTGCCAGCTCCCAGGAATGGCATCGAGTGTGCGGCTGGATTGGTCCCCGTGGAGCCTCGCTGCTGGAGCAGCCTCGGCAACGGCTGCTGGGAAGCTCACCCCAGCACGCGGTGTTCCCACCCCGGCAGAAGGAGAAAGAAAGGATCGGGGACCCAGATGACATGGCCATCAACCCTTTTATCGGGAAGGAGCAGAATTAATCGCTCGGATCAGCAGAGTCATTGTGGCTTACTGAAAACAAACCAAAGCCAATTATTATTCGAAACTTGTCAGGGGGCCGTGGCTAATCTCATTACGAGCGGAGCAGCAAGGCACGGGGGAAATCTCACGGTGCCGATAAAGCACTCAGCAGCTGCACAGAGCAATTATGGTGAAACCTCTGGGTTGGTCATGGGGACGCGCCGGGTGCTCAGCAGGGGCCTGCAGGAGGGTTGTCCCCAGCCCAGCATCTGCCTCCTGCCCAGCCTTCGCAGGAGCCCCTCCTCACACGGGAGGTTGGCGCCCTTCCACGGGTCTGTCCCCACACTTTTGCCCAAGGAAATGACTGTTTGCTGATACCTGGTCAACCCTGCCAGGAGTGAAGCAGTTTTTTGGAGGCTGGGGGACTGTCCCCCCAGCCCGGCAGGCACCTTGCGTGGGCAAGGTCACCCTCGTGGTCCCTTGCCAGGGATGGTCACCAGAAGGCATCGGGCACAACCCCCTGTTAGCGCTGCGGGACAAGGGCGTCTTGTCCCAAGATGGTAAAGGTTGCCTGTGGGAAGCCACACAGGCTGCAGTTGAATGGCGTTAGAGTGACACTGTTTTATGCTTTTTTTATACATCTTAAATCGTTCCTCAGCTCTCAGGACTGCTTTAAATTGTAACTTGGCTTTTTAAAAGTTTGTTGTGCACTAATTCATTCAGCCCATTCATTTACATTCTGCTGACAGGGTACAAAATTGCTTCTTTTTTTCATCCCGGAGAATTCTAACTTCGGCAATTTATGATGCTTTTTTGATTTAATCAGGATATTTCCTCAACTTCCATGGCGATAATAAGACATTTTTCAAGAAGCACCTGAGAGATGACCGGGCATTATTTATAACCCTGCTCCACGCGGTGTTGCTGAAGGACTTCCCACGAGTCGCTGGCACTTGTGTGTGTGCTGGAAGCCACGGTCGGGGCAGGAATCCCTCCAGCATCAGTGCTCCCCGGGACGGCCTGGAGAGCCCCTATTTTGCCTTTTATTGCCATTATAAAAAATGTCTACAGGCCACCCGTCACCGCTGACACATCACTTGCGTGCCGTGGACCCTTGGCGCTGCTCGGCAGAGCCGGTACATACCGTTATGTGCGGGAACACTGTTATTTCCCCCTTCCAAACACTGTCAGAGCCGCTTGCAGGAGGGATTATTTTTGACTCTGCTCAGCGTAGCTGCCTAACGATTTGCAGGAGGCTCGGTATTACTGGGTAGTTACTTGAGCCGTGGTTCGTACCGAGCGATTCATTTGTTGTGTTTGGTTCCTTTTACTGCTCGCAAATAGTCCAGATGCCAGCTTGGAGTCTTACAAAATTGTTCTCGGTTGGAAAGATTTCAGCCCTGTTGGTTGTTTGTGAAATATTTCCTCTGATCGTTGCTTTTGAGCACTCACCACCTGTGATTCCCGAATCACGCCTGGGCTCAGTCCACCGGCGTGGCGCGAGGCTTTTTCTCTGCCCGGTGAAAGGAAGGGAAAGCTCTGTAGGACATTGCTTAGAAACGTTTTCCGATGTTTTGCTTTCGCATTTCTCAGATCGAAAATAAATAATGTTCAAGCGCCTTCCTCTTCCGACTCCCCGCTGCGAGTGTTCCCGTGCACGCCGAGCATCGCTCCTTTAACGAGCCATAAATACTGTTTGCATTTGGCTTATTATCTTCAAGGTAATTTATGCTTTTTTGCTCATCCAGGGTGTTTACAGGCCTTCTGTTCCCTGCAGAACTTGAAGCCTTGTGCTGAAGAACTGTTATTATGCGGCTAATAAGCAATATGGATTTCTAGAAAGCAAAGTCACGCCCTTCCATCCTCCCAGTGTAAAACTCGAGGGGAAAAACCCCAGGGAGAATCCCAAGTGGTGCAGAACACGGCAAATAACATCCAGGTGGCAAGGAGCCATGGTAAATTTTTAAGTATCTTAATTAGGAACAAATTATAGGTACTTCTGTTCCGTGTATAGCATTACCCATATTATTAAATAATGGATAAAAAAAAAACCAAACCCAACAAAATTGCTTTGGACTTCTTCCTCTTGTGGGCAGCACACACGGAAGCATCTTCCGTAGCTGAAGGACACTCTAATCTCATCGACGTTTGTGCTGCAGCTTCAGCGTGAGGATGTTGTCAGGTATGGGCGACGCTTTTCAGGGGAAACCTGTTTATGAAATTTTGCTCCCGTGGCACATAAATGTTCATTAGATCTATTATCCCGACCATTTTGTTCTCCAAAGTGTTGCAGGGAAGATGAAATGAGAGCGATGGTTCTTTCGGCGCAAGCTGGATGTTTGCTTTAAATAGAATTAACCATGCAAATTGAATCATGTGAGCGTAAATTAGCGCTCATTTCGCTGGTGCTCTCGGTATCTTAACCTACCATTTACCCCAAGACATCTGCTAAGTGCCATTCTTTCAAGTGCTTAAACAACACCTATTGCTACCAAAAAAGCCCCAGCCCCACGGAACAACAAAGCGGCTGGAAAGCCTGTAATTATCATTAAAGGACTATTGTGCTTCTGGCGAGGCTCAAACCAGCGGGTGAGACTTTCCAGGCTGGCTCTCCTCTTGCCAAGGGGAGGTGGAGCGGAGCTGGGGCCACAGCCTGCCTGCTCCGGCACCCGGGAAGGTCCCGGCACACGACCGGCACCAATTTTGCCCAAGTCCCACTTGGGTTCAGGCAGGACCCGTCCCTGATGAAGCTCTGCAGTGCGATTGCCGGGGGGTAACCTCACCTGCGCCAGAGCTCCCGGCCGTGATGGGGTTTGGTTCAAAGAGTTGGAAAGGTGCTGGTGGAAAAAGGCTGGACCGGGGCTGGGATGCCCAGCTGGGGTTCAGGAGGAGATCTCTGTCTGCTGGGAGGTTTCAGCCTCCGCTTTCTCTCGCTGGCATCCACAGCCGACACGGAGAGAGAGGGCCAAGGGCTGCGGCGAGCTCCTGCAAGCCTTCTGCAGCGCGATCTATTATTTACACGGTTATTTAAGCCTTTGTTGTCATAGCTGGGGGAATTAATGCATTAGCCTCGTGGAGAAGATGGAGTGCCGGCAGGCTGGGAGCGCCCGGCGCTCTGCCCTTCAGCGCGCGTTGGCTGCTGCGCGTCGCAACCAAAAGCGTGACGGGTGGGGAGGAAGGCCAAGTGCTGGTGCCTGAGCAGCTCAAAGGGGTCCCAGAGGTGCCAAACCCTCTCCTTGGCCAGGCCTCTGGTGGGGAACACGGCCGTGATGCTCGTGGTTGTGATGCTTGTCGGCTTCTCGCGCGATTCCTGCCCCCTTCCCGCAGCGTGAGAAAATTCATTGTGGCTGGTATGAATTTTAGAGTTGGGCACAATTCCTCCACAGCGGTTATGCAAATTCCCAGCCATAATGACACATTGTCTTGCGTGATCCTGCGAACAGATGGCCCAAAGACAGGCTCAAGATCTGAATTAGTCCTGGGCTCCTGCGACATAGCTGGGAGCATATGGTCCTCATTGATTCGTGGTTTAGCATTAATAGCGAAGTGAACTGGTTCAGATGAATAGAAGAAAAAGGAGTAAAAACAATGTTGTGATGATTCAGTGGTAGTCAGGCTCTTTCCAAAAACTGAAATTGTCCCTCCTCAAACTCGTGCTGCCTTCCAGCAAGAGGCAAGCTTTGCTGTCAGTGGTCCATAAGGACATGAGCAGCCCTTCTCCTGTGCAGAAGCACAGCTCGCTCGGGCAGATGCCTGTTCCTGGGCACGTCCCGGGATGGCAGATGTCACATCAGCGTGGAGGAAAGCCTCCGTTCGCAGCAGATGGCTAAGCTGGCTGTCAGGCTCATGTTGCCCGAAAGCCTGGCTGCACTGAGCCCGTCGTGCGCGTGTTACACGTGGACGTGCCGGAGCTGGACTCTCACCGAGCTCTTGCCTGGGTGTCGTGGCCACACGTGCAGTGGCCAAAGGCTGGAGGACTCTGGTCTCATCCTGGCTGTGAAAAGCAGACGCTGATTCCCCTGCGTGGTGGAGAAGCTGGGCTGCAGAGCCCTGGTGTCAGCACTGCCTGCTGGCCAGGGCAGCTCCTTCAGCTCACACGGCATCGCCCCCATCTGAGGGCAGCTTCAGACCCGTTACTCACCCTACGGCTTCCCAGCCCTCTCTGAAAGTACCGGCGGTGTCTGAGAATTCCATTTGGCACTTTGTTTTACTGCGAGGCTTTAGGAACTGCTTTGATAGATAGCTTCTTTACTCCCGTTTGTCACATCCGTGCTGCATGTTTTATCAGTTGCTGGTTTCCAACTTGGAGCCATCAGGAGGGGCACCTGTTTTGGAAAATGGGGCATCGTGCTTCGTTTCTCGTAGCGCTGTAAAGACCTAGGCTTCTCCTCTCGTTTATGTCAGCCTAAAGATGTGTTTAAAGCAGCTCATCAATGCTGCTCGGCATTTCTCTGAGGACTGAATAGGAAAGTAATGCATACAGTGAAAGTGCTGAGCAACAATGATTAATTCTGTCAGTTAAATAACACACAATTATTAAACAGCGTATGCTGCTGTAACTGCACCCCCTCTGACATCAGAGCTGTGCCCTCCCCAGCAGCAGATGAGCTGTCACTTCAAGCCCAGAATGCGGCATCTGGGTGAAAAGGGACTTTTTTTTAAAAAAAACAACTATGCTATTCCTAATCAGTCGCTGGGCTAGGTCCTAATATTTGCCTAGAGCAAATTCTTTCAGTAATCTGGATAAGTGGTCCCCAAGGCTTGTGACTGTGAAAGCACACGGAAGGGGCCTCGGTGCCTGTGTCGCGCAGTTTCATGGTGGTGCAGATGTGTCTGTGTGTCTCCCTTCCAAAAAAATAAGTAGGAGCAGATGTTTCAGCTGATGTATATTTTTTTTCTTCCTGGAAACACCATGGGGTTTGCATGTTCTATTCACGTGTGCTGCAAAGACCCGGTAGGAAGGCTTTTCCGACCCCTTCAGCCTCAAAGAGAGCTGGTCCAGGGCTCACCCCTGCCCTCCAGCTGAGGCTGGGGGTTCTCTTCCAGCCCTGTCCAAGGGACTTGAGCAGCACCGCGCTGTTTCAGCATCACTGGTTGTTTCTCTCACTGGCAGGACCAGCACCTCCTCCCCTCTGCCTTCCCACAGAACCAGAGCTCCGCTGTCCCTCCTTTGCTCTGCCACGACCCCTGAGCGTTGCAGATCTCTGTTGGTCAGCACAGGTCCCCCCCACGCTCATGCCAGCTTGGCAGCACTGCCGGCATCTTCGGTTTCCATGGTGACGGTAGGATGCTGTGAGGAGAAGCTGGATACTGGCACAGGCCACAGAACCCCCAG
>NW_009725978.1:26366-33465 GCF_000703405.1 Apaloderma vittatum | reverse complement strand
GCCTCCGCAGGAATGGCAGGAGCGGCTTCACAGCGGGAGCAGCCTGTGGGAACCCGGGTGCCGGGCACGGTGTGTGGCCAAAGCCTCCAGAGGGGGGGTTTATTTCATGGCAGAAAGCAAGCAAAACCTCTGTGCTGGAAGGGAACACTTGCAGCCCTGCAGAGAAGCACAACATACAGATATATATATATATATATGTATTCTTAGCAGGGCAGCAAGACAAATGAGCCCAGCTCTTGGAACCATTCATCTAACTCGTGTGCTCTGGACCCCACAACCTCTTCCAAGTAAATTAAATCCTGCGGCTGGCACTATTCGCTCTCCCACGCTGTTGTGCTCTGAGACACAGCAGCCTGTGGTGGGGTTTTGGAAACATGGGGTGAGACTCGGCTCTGTGTGGGATGCTCGTCAGGCAGCGTGTGATGCCGAACATGGGGCAACAACTGAGGCTCTGAATGTGGTGCCTGCACCTGTGGCCAGTGGTGCTGCTGCCTCCCATTGCAGGCACCGCCTGGCTGCGCCGATGGGATTTATTAATGCTTGGAGCTGGAGGGCAGGGAGAGGCAGGTTCCACCTTTTCCACCAGTCTTGGGAATCTGCACATGACTGATGCTCATCTGTTATCTTAATTTTCATGTTTCTTGCAGCTGGGGGTGAGGACCCGGTGCTGCTTCAGGCTTGCGTGCCCAGGGCTCCCCGTGCACCTGTTCCCTTTGGTGCACACATACCTTCTCTCTCTGTA
Source organism: Apaloderma vittatum (assembly GCF_000703405.1). Lineage (NCBI taxonomy): Eukaryota > Metazoa > Chordata > Aves > Trogoniformes > Trogonidae > Apaloderma > Apaloderma vittatum. The sequence goes on along the minus strand of NW_009725978.1, from coordinate 32,723 downwards.
GGTTGTATCTTTTACATCTGTTGTAAGTCACCCCACTTCTCGCCCTCTGTGGCAAGGGATTTTAAAGACATCTTCAGTGCTCTGCTTATGTAAAGCAGTCGTTCCCCGCTTCAGCACTGTGAGCAATGTTGCCTAATACTCACTTCAAAGCCAAGATTTTCTATTTCTACAGCCAGAGTCGTGCCAGCAACAGAGCAGCAGGAGGTCTGCAGGGCAGTTGTGCCTCAGGGCGGGCTGGCCAGATACCCACAACATCAAGGTCCAAACCCATTTTCTTGTTCTAGTGAGGTCTGGAGGTTTGTCTCACCGGCAGCTCGCCGCTTTGCAAGAGCCTCAGCTCCGCAGGTAGAGGCAGGATATTTCTTTGTCCACTTTAGCAGGCTGGATCACCTTGATACCATTTGCAGCTCAGCTTTAGATGTCAAACAGAAACAGCTGCTAAATAGAAGGTTACTTGCAGGAGTCTGATGAAGCTCTCCGGCTGACCACAATGTCTGGGGCTGCCTCGGAAGGAAGCGCAAGTGGCTTCATCTTCATGTCGGTCTCATGTTCTCTTGGACCGTGGAAAGCACCAAGAAAAGTCCCAGGCTGTTCCCGTTGGATCTGGGGAGGACTGATCCTGTGCCATCTGTACCAGCCCTCCTCAGAGACCACAGCACCCCCGTGCCTGTGCATCCCCAGCACCTACTGCCACGCTGCCGCGAGCAAACCCCCTGCCCGGCACTGAGGAACGACTGTTGCAACTGCAAGAGAAGCCGGTGATTTATTACTCTAATAAAAATATATGCTGCTTATCAGAGCACCCTGCTAAACCATGTGGAAAGGTGGGATGAATCCACATGTGTCACGGTCTGTAGCACCACAGCCCCAATGACGGGGCATCGCTTCTCTGCCTGGGAGCTCCAGGCGGCCGCGGGGGGGGTGCCGCCGCCCCGCCCCCCCCTGCCCCCAGCCGCAGCCACCACCGGCACCTCGTCAGATTTCCCAGGCACACGATCGATGCACCTCGTGCCCTTGGAACAACCCCGCGGCCAATAAAAGGGAATAAAATGTGACACACCACACAAGCAGCATCCCCAAAGAGCGGTAAAGCGTGTAAGTGCTGCTGCTCGCAACAATCGGACGAGATTTTTGTCTTTAAACAAATAAATAACCCTAGTTAACAAAGAAGAATATTCAAGTACTGTAACAGTGCATTGAAGGAATTGAGACAACTCCTTGCAGGCAGTGGGACGTATCCTGCACTCAGCAGCATCCTCATCCTCGGGCAGCCAGAGTGCACACCGCTGGGGAGGGGCAGGATGCGGCACAGCAGCCCCGCTGCCCATCTGCTGCTGGAAACGGCTTTAATTTTCCCTAGGGCCTGGCACGAACCAGCCGAGCCCCCAGCCCTTGCACCCTGCCCGTCCGGGTGCCGCCTTGCAGCGCTGGGCTCACTCTGGACCCCACACATGCACGTTTGCACGGCAGGAGAAGCCACGCAGCAGCTCTTTGCTGGGATTTCAAAATGCTTTGTAAAGGTTATACAGAGGTGAAGTGCCTGTGCTGTACCCCTGGGACCCTCCCACCCTGGCTGCTGGAAACCTCCAGGAGCGGAGCCCTCTGGAGCAGCACAGAGAAGAGGATTTTTTTAGAAGGCGCACGAAGCCCAGAGGTGATTTGGGACCATCCTGGCCTAACTGAAGTTGCCGGATGGAGATAGCCGGCGCGGCGCGGTGGAGAGCTCGGTCTCCCTGGCAATGGTTGCCATGCGATAGCTGCTGTGGCACCGCGGCCGCCTGACTTCAGTCAAACACTTCCCAAGGGAACCACACGCTTGTGCCAGAGTCCCTGGGGAGGCGCAGGCACCGTGGAGCCCTGCGACGTGACAGCTCGGTGCCGTGGGACGGACGGGCCCCGCGGGTGTGGAGAGACCTGAGGCTCTCAATGTGAAGATGGAGCTGCTGCCCTGTCCTGCAGCGAAGGCGCCGCGTGGATGTCGTGGTGGGAATGAAGAGTGCTGTGCCTGTGTCCTGTCTGTCCAGGATCCCTTCCTGCATCAGTCGCAGCCCTGTGCCAGACACAGTTTTCCAAACACAAAGTGGCCCGGAAGATATTTACAACCCCCTTTTTAGCAGTTATTCCACCCTTCCAGTTTGATGCCCAGGCTGCAGATTATCGCTCACGTCCCGTTCCGTGCTCTTGGGTTTGATGGACTAATGCGCTGGTAGCGGTGCGTTCTGTCCCCCAGGAGTTGCGCTGTAAGATAACCCCACTATTTTTAAAAATGAATCCTCTGTAGGAAAGTAAGTTTTTTTATTTTAAATCTAAATGTAAAAAAAAAAAATAATTTAAGAACATCGATGGAGCAGTTGTGTAGAGCAGGCAGCTGTCGCTGGGTCGAGTCGGGTCCCAAAGAACCGGCTGCGGGGGGGCTGTCGGCTTCATCCTCCCTCCGCAGCGATGGCAGAGCTGTCCCGGCAAGAATCGCCTCGTGTTTCCGAAATGACTCGCCTCCGATTTTTGTATCTGCTTTTCCACATGAACAATAGCGTTGAACCGACCGTCAGTCATCAGACAGACATAATTGGATTTGGAAAGTGTTATATTGTGAATTAAGTTGACTGATGGGGAAGTGTCAGTTTTATTAACAATCTTCCTTCAGATGATAATTTTATATCTATAAGGATGAATTACAAGAGTACTTGAAGGCATCAGTTCTAAACGATGAAGTCATTTTAATAAAGGCTGACTTTCTCTTTCATATACTTGTTTTTAAATATTTTATCTCTTTGCGGGAAACACTACTCAATTAGGAACCAAAACCTCTGTAAGAAACGCCACGCAATCAAGTGAGTTTGCACCCGGACTGTGGATGTGCAGAGCCCTGCCCAGGAATGAGCTGTCCTGTCGCCCCAGTTTCTCCCTCACGTGGACACCTGCCAGACCCCGTTCTTGGGGTTTCAATGCAAATCTGAACATTTAAAAAAAAATCTGCTTTTTTTTTTTTACCCAGAAGAAAGAAGTGAGATGCAGAAAGGAGTAAGACAGACAAGACCAAACACCTGGGGATGTCCCCAACTCCCTTCTGCTGAAGGAAACTTCTTCGTGGCTTTGTTCCGCAGAGATGTTTGTTCCCCTCATCACTGGAATCAAAAGCGTTTGGGTTTACACATCGGTGCTAGCGGGGCGGCGGAGAGCCCTATTCTAAAGATGCAGGTCACCGCTTCATTTCCCTTTTCTACTTAAGCCTATTCTAATTAAGAGCGTCTTAATAAATATTTGATGTGCATTTCAGTGGGAACGGAGGCTGGGAGCCGTGCCTGTTACAAACACCGGGCAGCGCAGTCTGCAGTCCAGGAGCCACCTCTGACCGCTCATTCATCACCGCACAACGGCCACTTCATTACGTCTCTATTGATCAGTTAAATACTTGGTGCTTTGCAGGAGCATTGCGGGAGCAAAGAACAACCAGGTTGGACTAAAGTCAGAGGAAGAAAAATGAGCTGATAAAAGCATTGCTACACCCGGCTTCTCTTTCCGAGGGTGCTCTGCAAGATTTGGTGTGTTTGGGTTTTTTCTTTACTGGCTGCAAATCAGCAGAAAAACCTCTTTGGCCAAAGTTTTTTTGCGTTCTGCAGGTGGTTTTGCGATGTGCTGGGCAAGGGAGGAGCGCTGTGCTTCCCAGGGGAATGGAGCTTCCCAGGGGAATGGAGCTCAAGGCGCAGCAGGGAAGTCCTGGGGTTTTGCCCCCAGCCCCGGTGTCATCGTTGGGTGGGTTTTGGGTGCTGGGAGCCCCCGGCTTGGCGGAGTGGGGTGGCCTGATCCTGGTGGTGAGCATGAGATGCCCTGAACCGCGGATCGGAGGAGAGGAGCGAAATCCGCTCTTCTAGATTGCTGTTGCTCTAAAGTGGGTCATGGAAAAACAACAAGCACTGAGCAAAATCCTCCCTGGAGGCGTTTTTTTCCCAGCCCTTCGTTTCCCTCCCTCCATGCTCCTTCTCTCCTGGTGCCACCCCAGTGTCCCCGTTCACCGGCACAAAACCCCGCGTCCGGCATCGCTGCCCCTGAGCAGGTGGGGCAGGTGACCCGTTAATTGATATTTTCCCTAAGAGATGAGTGGCAAGAGCTCAGGCACCCAAGGAGGGTGCTGTTGGGTGTGCCCCCCCACCCTCGCTTTTTGCCCTCTTGCAAAGAATCTCAGATTTCAAAGCAAAACTAGAATTGCCGTTGTTCTTTGGTGAAGATCTGAATCTCTGTCTTCTGCTGGAACGGTTTTATGCTGAAATGGTTTGAAGTCAGATGCTTTAGCGGCACGGAGAGCGTGAGGCCGGATTTGCATGGGAAATGAATCATGGTTGATGTGATTAAAACTTCCATAAAGGTTGAGTTTAAGATTTTTTTTGTTACTTATTATTAAAGTTTTTCAGTAATTTTCCACCCCCTCAGATGAGCGTCGTTCAGATGAACCGAAGAGAAACTTTGCTGTTCATTACTGAGGGCTCTAAAGGGAATTTTTCATCTTTTTAGTGAAAAAGCAAAGCTAAAAATGAAGGGTTTTCCCATCAGATAAGTATTTTTGTAGAAGCATCCCTGTCCCACCCTCAGCCCTGTGCCCACACGAGGTTAGTCCCCGAGACAAGAATCTTTGTGTGGCTCAGAGAAGAGGGGGAACATCCCGAGCAACAAACCGAGCTCTTTCCTCGTGCGCTTGTGAAGCAGACGTGTGTCGGCGTGTGTCTGTGCCAGTGCTAAGAGACCCGTCGGTGGCTGGAAGAAGAAAGGAGACATCTCTCTGTCTATGTAGACGTGAGGCTGAAATCATATTTGTATGTAAATGTGGGTTTTTCTAACTACCCAGTTGCTACAGGAGACATCGTGTATTCATGGCAGGAGAGCTTTTTACTAGAACAGGAGCTTTTGAAAGTACTTTGCCTGATTTCCCCGCTTTCTCTGAGAGCCGGAGTTTGACTAACACGTTGAAAATTAAAAAATGATTGAAACGGATCACATGCGGCTCAGCGGGGGCATTATTTTGCGGCGAGTGGCAAGGGAACGGCGGGGCGGTAACGCGCAGCTTTTGTAGCCTTGTCGCTTTGATGGATCCTTCAGGCTGGTCGGGGCAGCGCGGGGGCACTTGGGCTTTCACCGCCCGTCCCGCCAGGGCGATGCCGGTTGAGCAGCCTCGCGCCGGGGAAGAGCCGCCTGTTTTCTGCTCGTCAGCAACGTGCTTGTGCCTTGTAAACGCGGGTTGGACGTGGGAGAGCAGCGTCAGAAGGAGCACGGGTTCATGCCAGAGCCTTTCCCCCAGACCTGACCCTTTTGCCCGTTGGGGTGCTCGTGGGAACCCCAACAGGCTTGCGGCTCTGTTGGGGGGAATTTGGGAGGACTGGCTTCCCAGGGAAAATAAAACCAGTTGTGGCTTGGAATCGTATCTGCCTGCGAACATTTCCATACCGCATCTGCTGCTTTGAATTAGGACCTGAATATTCATCTCCAAAATGTATAATTTATACTTACAGCAGACAATTCATAATTTAAGTGTTATTGCTCTAAATTAAGTCTAACATTTAAGCTGGCTGCGGACCAGATAACTCAAACCAAGATACCGTGAAGAAGGAAGCTTGGCTGACGCCGTGGGGTACCCAAGAAGTGCCCGGGGCAGCTGGCGAGGGGATGCCCCGTTCGGAGCAGGGCAGGACCCGGCTGCGTGCGGTGCCAGCACCAGCCCCTCCACTGATGGCTGTCGCTAAGGAAAGAAACAACAAAGAAAAAAAAGTCAGAAATGAAAAAGGAAAATTAAACATGAAAATTTAATTAAATCACCCTTTGATCACTCTCTGTGGAATGGACTTAGTTCAGAAGATTATTTGTCGGAGAGCAATAATAGCTTCTAATTAGGATAGGATTCAATGCAAAATGAGGGGGTTTTTTGTGTTTTTGTTGTGGTTTTTTTGAATCAACCTACACAAATCAACAAGGCTTCGTGCACATTACCAGCTAAATATTATTAAAATTGTATTTTATAGCCTGGTACTTGCCATTGTTTATCCATTTGAAATTCCTGGTTTAAAGTCAACGCAGAAACATAATCAAAGCGGCTGACAGAGAAGCGGTTTGTGCTTGAGATTGCCAAAAGTGGGTGCTGGGTGCAGCCGTGTGCCTCCCTCGGGTGGCAAGCTTCAAGAGCAGAGGTTTTCCGCACGATGTTGCTGGTCTTCCCCAGGGGTTCTGCCGTGCCGGGGCCGTGGGATGCAGTGAGGTGGGATGCAGTGGGCTGGGATGCAGTGAGGTGGGATGTAATGCAGAACAAGGTGCTGGGAAGCTGGAGGGACTAGGGAGGGCAGTGGGTGACACGACACCTCCCCACTGGGCAGC
>NW_009725978.1:15903-26325 GCF_000703405.1 Apaloderma vittatum | reverse complement strand
GAGCGGCCGTGGCTGCCTCGGCTTTGTGAATGAGGCCCTTAAAGATTTGCATATATCATAATAAATGTGAGTCATAGCTAGGCAGCATTTAAAACGCTCACTGAAAGAAAGAACCGAATATCCCCATTAGAGCTTTTATCCCCTGCTATTTCATATCACAATAAAATGTCAAAAGGAAAAGAGAAGCAGATTTCTGATATTATTACTTTGAACTTTTCTTGGCTATACTCCCCTGAAGCATGACATTTACCGAGGAGAGGGAAAAAAAGAAGAGGCTGGAATATCTCCTTAATCATCTTCATTTGAGGGCTGTGCCAACCCGTGGCCGGACTTCCCCTCCTGCCTGCCTGGGAGCTGGAGCTGGGGGGGCACCGTGGCCCCGGGACCCCCCGTTCCCTCCAGAGGGCAGCCAAAGGGAACGCCCAGGCAACACTGATATCATCATCATCACCATTGTCCACATTAATGTGAATATCACGAGATATGGTATGATGCAGTATAGCAGGGTACAGCACGGTAATGCAATAAAAACAACTTTTTGGTGCTTCTTGAGGGGTCAGCTCCCGGGAGGAGCAGCATGAGGAGCTGATGGGTCTGTCCTTGCCACTCCCTGGAGGTTGGGCTTTGCCGTGGGATTTATGCCGCAGTGTAAAGGCGTCTCCTGGGGATTATAAGCGAATGGGATTGTAAAAAAATTAGAAGTCACTAAAGGTTCATAGGGAAAGGGAAAGCATGAATAGATGTCATAAAAAAGTTAGAAGAGTAAAGCGCTTCTTCCATCAAGAGCTTTTACAAGTCCATTTTAAAAATCCATTTTAACAGTTTTTTAATTTCATTTATGGACCTAATAAAATCAAGTAGTGTCAGGAAGATTCGCAAAGGTGGGGCGCTAACACCATGTACAACTCCCACTTTGGAAAAAAATCCACTTTTACCAGGAGCTGACAGTGACTGAGCTTCCAGGGGCTGTGCAGGAAGGGAGCGGGTGGCCAGGGCTGTCCCACCGCCTCGGCACTGCAGGTGCCGGTGACCCCGAGCGGCATTTACCCGCTGCGGTGACCTGTGATGGGCAGCTGAGGAAGAATTTAATAGCAGAGTTGGAAAGTCAAGCCCACGGGTCAGGGTGTGGGGAGCTTCTCGTGGGCTTAGAGGGACTCTGCAACAACCTGACGCTGCGCAGGGATGCGCAGAGCCTTGGCACTCCTGGGGACCGGGGGCTCTGCCCCAGGTGATGGCAGCTGCTCCTCCCAGCAACTCCCTGGCAAAAGGCTCCTTTTCCACCCTCTCGCCAGGAATATTCGAAACAAAATTCCAGGTTGCATAAATCACCAGAGCTCGTCTCCTTTCCCTGTGCCCCAGCTCACTGAGGCAATCAGATGAAATCTCAATCCCTCCTCACGGTTTCGTTCCAAGTTTGCCGGGATGCTGGTTAATTTTGCAAATCCAAAGGCACGGCCGCCAAGCGCTCAGGCATGAGCCGTTTCTGTTTTTCCACGTTGGCAGATTGAAAAATAAACCCATCTTGTGTGGAGAGAAGGAAGGAGAATCGACACGCACGGGCGTGATTTGGCAGCGTTCGCCCTCTCCTTCCCCTGCCAGGCAGCTCTCCCCTCCTGCAGCCGTGGAGCCGGCGGGCGCTGCCTAGAGCAGGGGGCTTTGGGGCTGTGCTGCCGACTCGGCTGGGTCATAAATAATTCCCATTTTAGTATTGCAGCCCTTGGTGGACAGTGGCAGCGTCGTCATCAGCTCTGGAGGTTTTTGCAGGGAGGGGTCCTGCCTTCCCCTTCCCAGAGGCTGAGTGGTGCTGCTCTGCCTTCAGTCCTGGTTTCTGGTGCCACTGGGGCCACCTGGATCTGTGTAAGTGAACCCGATTTAGTAGCTTCAGCTCCTGGGCTTGATTTCAATGTGAACGTAGCAGGGTTGTACCCTGGCCCAGAGGCGGGATGAGGACCTTGTAGGAGGCAGCAGCGTTAACCACGCTGCAGGAGATGCCTGGAGAAGGGAGCTCTCAGAGCGATGCTTTCCCTCTGGGAAGCTGTCAGGATGATTGAAAAAACAGTAAACGAAGCAAATCTCATGCAGCACGGTTCTCAGCGAGGACCTGGCGGATGAACTTCTGACCCGCTCCTTGGAAAGACAGAAGCGAGCAGGATCCTGTCCCAGAGCTGCTCACGGGGAGCTTCAGCTTCGCGCCACTGATGCTGCTCAAATCCTCCAAAACTCAGACCAAGAGCTGAGCCAGCAAAGGGCCACATCGAACCCCAGCAGCCACGGTCCTGCCTGCGCCAGGGGGTCCTGCCTGTGCTGGGGGTCCTGCTGGGGCCGGGGGGGTTTTCTGGCTGCGAGGGGGACAAACACAGGGAGAGGAGCAGCGGCTGCACTGGCGGTGTGGGAGGAAAGGTGTTGTTATGGTAACAAATGACTTGTATTCTCCGAAGGAAGCACGATTTCGGTTTAATAGGGGGAAAACGCAGGGAAGAAGAAAAGGATAATATTTCAAAAAAATTTAATGAGACATGAATTGTACATGCTCGTTCTCCAGAGTGTGTAACGGTTCAAGAGGGAGGACGAGTGGCATTTACAACGCGGCTCACGCGCCGAGCGGGGCTGCTGCTGAGAGCGAAACTTCGAGGCACCTGCTCGGCTCCCCCAGTGCCACCTCAGCCGGGACACCCCGGGAGGTTTTATTTGCTCTAAAGCCTCATCCTCTGCCAAGAGGTGCTGCTTGTCCAGCAGCACCACGGGGAAGCTGGTGCCCAGGGACCCGGCGTAGGAAAGTCTGGTGAAGGGCAGCACCCAAGCGATGCTGTGGAGCGGCTTCCCTGGGGGGGATGATGCCCTTGCTGTGCCTGCCTGCTCGCCACAGCCCCCTGGGCCAGGAGCATCCCTCCAGCACAGCCGGCGCTGCCCGAATTTCCCACACCGAGCGCTGCACCAGCTCCTGCCTTCGTCTCCTCTACCCAGCAGCACTGACTTGCTGGGGAAAGGCAGTGGTTTGATAAGGAACGCCATAATTAGGAATGTGCCAGAAACCAGGTATTAATAGAAGCACTATTAGAGAATTTATGGATGATTTAAGATGCAGCCCATTCTGCTAGTGAATGCCTCGTCTGTTTAAGAGCAGTAATTGCCTATTATCTAGCAGCTTCTGATGTGCTTGGCTCGTGCTGGCATGACACGCCAAGATGCAGCACATATTTAAAGAGCTAATGCCAATTCAAAGGACCTGCTTGTAATTTTAAACACAAGAATCCAATAAAATTCAAACGGCAGCTGGGAGGTGAAAAAGCAAACGGCACACACCAGGCACCAGATCAATAACCGGGGAAGTGCCCGTAGCAGGAGGGGGGCGCTTTTTTTAGCTCCCCCAGCCGCAGAAGATGGTTCTGCTCGTCTGTAACGCAGGTGCATTTTACCCCTCCCGTACTATATGCCACTTACTTTGTGCCCTGCAGCAAAGACAGTTTCATTGATCAAACAGAAGGCAGTTAATGGCTAAAGGAACTTGAAAAATAACGTAACACGGAGCAAGCCTGCGAGCGCTCTGCTTGTTTATCTGCGCGCACGCCTTTTGAAACATACCGGTTCAATTTTTATTTTTTTTTTTCACAATATTGCGGAACCTTTATGCTCTTTGAAGTGAGCTAATCTGCCAGAGAAGCTTTAATTTCTGGATCACGGGGTGAAGCATCCTCTCTGGTCTGCGGCCACTTTTGTGTGCCGGGCCCCCCTTCAGAGAGTGATGCTGAGCGCGAGCTGGCCCCGGGCACCATAGTTGGGGGAACGTCAACCAGCTCGGTCCTGCCCTGATGCTCCACAGCTGAGCTGACCTGCCAGTGCCCATTTCTTGCACCAAGGATGGAGCAAAAGCAGGAAGGAGCCAGCCCCCTGCTCAGCCCACACCAGCCGGCCCCAGACCACCCTGCCCAAAGGGAAGGATCCAGCTCCACCGCGACCAGACCTCGCCCAGGGATGGAGCCCCTTTGGTGCCTTCCCCCCACTGGCTGCCCCCCTGCCCCATGCTGCACAGACCACCGTGGGGGAGGCTTTTCGTATCTGCTGAAAGGAATCTTGTGTTGGTAAAAAGCTTTCTTGGTGGCAGAGGGAAGGATTCCCGCAGCTCAGCTCGCCAGGCCGCGAAAAAGAGGAAACCCCCTGGAACCCCCAGCCACAGCAGCCGGGAAGTGCACCTGACTGTCTCCTTGGCAGCTTTTAATTTATAGCGCCTGCACTTCGACGTGTTGATCTTGGTGATTGCACAAGGAATTGAATTTGATTCAGATTTATTTGTTCTAATTTGTGTCTCCTGTTACTTATAGCTGTGGCGTCATAGGCTGTGGATGGGTTTTGTTCAGCCATCCCAATTAAAGCCAGCGAAGTGCAAATACACACAAGAGCAGCTGGAAATACGATGAGCATAGAGCAAACAGGCGAACAAGCCAAACCCACGGTGACTGCAAAGCCTGAGCCGTTCTGGTGGGAGTTTCACCAGGTGAAATCTCCTCCCGGGTCAGCCAGCAGCCCTGCCCTGCCCCATTTGGTGTCAGGAGTGAATAAAGATTGTGCACGATCCAACCCCGGCAAAGGCTTTGGAGGGGACCCCGCGGGGAGGGCTCAGCGGGGGGCTCGGCTGGGACCCATCTCCACCTTGCTGATGCAAAAACGTTGCTGACGGTGCTCGCGCTGCTCCGACCGTGAAATCCTGTGAGATGTTTCTCCCGAGGTGCAGTGTCCGTTCTGCCGCCCTGGACATCTTCCCACTCAGGTTATTACATCCTGCCTCCTGCCCATCCCCTGCAGTCTCGGTTATTTAGAGCCTCATTTTCGGAGGGCTGAGCACCGGCAATTCCAGCTGACTTCAGTCTCCTTGTCTGCAGAAAAAAAAAAAAGAGGACAAGGAGAGCGACCTCCTTTGTGGAGTGCTTGGAGATTTGCTGATCACCAGCTGCATCCAGGAGGTCAGGTTTAGTAATGAAGATTCAGAGTAAAGATAAAAGGGCTTTGCACTTCTCAGCAGCAGTCCCTTCCTGGCTGGTGTGTCATTTTTTCCCCTGTGAGCAGCACCCACAGCCACTGGGTCCTGCTGGTGCCTTCCCTGCTCCCCTGACTGAGCCCTCCCTGGGGCTGAGCAGGTCACAAGCGCAGTGATCCTCAGCTGCCCCCTTGGGAGAGCAAGAAGGGCCCTTCTCGAGCTGGAAATACCAAGAGTCCGTCATTTCTCTCCGTGTCATTAATTGCCCGTGGTGCTATCAGCAAGAAAGGCCTTAAATTGTAACTGGAGTGTGTGTAGCTCTAATTGCCCTCCACTGGTTCTGGCTGGGAGCCCTGCAGTGCTGACCCTCTCGTGTCGGTCCCTCCTGCAAAGGGGCCAACTCAGCCCTCAGGATGCTCCTACTAAGCTCAATTGACTGACCTCTGGTTTCCTTTGAGGAAGAGATTTTTCCAGCCCTCAACTCATTTTCCCTCCCTTTGCTCCATGGAGAACCCTGCCTTCTTTTCTGTGGAGCATTCACTCTCTTTGTGTTGCCGTCAGGGGGGTTTTCTCATCTCCTTTTGAAAAAAAGCCTGTGTTCCCCTCGCAGGTGACACTCAAGAAACTCAGAAATAAAACCCAAAAAGATGGGACAGCTCTGGCGGGTCACACCATCGTGCCTGGTTCTCCAGAGCTCAGAAGCCCCGGGGTTCTCCTTCCCCCCAGGCAGCTCCGAGCGTCAAGAAGAGCATCGCAGGCTCTGCCTGATCCCAGCTTGTCCCGCAGCGCTGACAATGTCATCTCGCTCCCTCCAGCCTGCCATTGCGCCCAGGAGTGACAATGACACGGCAATCAATGGCAATGATCTCCCAAGTAGCCCGGCTGATAAACACGCTCTCACGGCTGCTGCGAGCACGTCTGAGCTGCTCGCTCTGAATAAATTGGGTTTGATGTACACAACGCGAGGTGTATATACTTTGAAATTTATTCCTTCGATTCCCGTCGCTTCTGAGCCCCTGCTGCTGGGGAGGGTAGACGGGAGCGCTGATGAGCTCCCTAACGAGCTGCGGGGGACATGTCTGGGCACCTCCTGCTGCCGCAGGGACAAGGGGCACCTGGCTGTAGGAGCCGGGCACTCGCCTTCACAGCCACATGTCACCACAGCTGCCGGGGTGGTGCCTCTGCTCCCCAGCGAAGGAGCGAAGGAGCAGTACCCCCAGGTGCTCAGCACCCACCTGCCGAGGAGATACCTCTCTGCCTTGATTTGGGTACTTGCAAAAGCAGCTGATGACAGTTAACCCATCTATTTAAAATCACTCGTTGCAAACTATGGTTTCCCCCATTGTCTGGGCTGGTTACCCAGAGAGCAAACCTCGATCCCCAGGTCAGCCGCTGCAGAGGGTGAGTGAGGGGCTTGGGGTGAGGCAGCAGGAGGTGGTCTGGTATCACACCAAGGTAGCAACACCGCCAGCTTCATCTGGGTGAATATTTTGTTTGTATTTACTTTGTTTGTGGAGGATGTGTGAGAAATTAACAGAAAGGTGCTAAATGTGGTGGTGAATATGGATCTGCTGCAAGTATAAACTGAATAGCCAGTGGAGGGGGAGACTTCACCGGTTTCCACTTGAGCTGAGGGGCTGTAATTAAAGTTCAGATCTGAAAAACTTTGCGATCCAAAGCCTGACTCGCCATGTCTGCACAGGGAAGGTGAGAACCGCCGGTTCCCTGCCCCTGCCACCCTCCCCCAGGTCCTTGTGTGCAGGTATCCATCATCTTCTTTGTTTGGTTGCTTTAATTGAGCTTGCTATTTATAGCAGGTTATTGGAACCAGGTCGAACTCGTCTCTGTGCAATTTCCACCGCAGACAGGCAGCACATCCCTCTGAGCCCTTTCCCAGCGTTGTCCCCACGCCGTCCTTCTCTTCAGCTCTGTTGCTGCCTTGCATCCACCCGAGGAGAGTGCCTCTTAAACCTGAGGTCAGCCTTTGATTTATGGCTTTGCTCTGCAGAAAATATACATTAGCCTTTTGATCCCCAAAGTGGGCTTTAGAGAAGGATTGCGGGAAAGTCTTCAGGATGCAAATAGTGAGCGTCGTAATTATGTTCTGGTTAACGTAATGAATGGCCGCAGCCAGCAGTTCTTGCCGGGTCTCTACATACTTCAGCTGCCATTTAACACAATCATTTTCTTTGCCGGCGATAAATATGTTCAATTTCTCTGACCTTGTGAGCCAGCATTAGTCTCGGAGGCAGAATTACTCCTTACTCCGTGGTTTGTAGGTTAGCTTTGGCCTTGAAGCTCCCTGGCCCCTGATGAGGACGTGAAGCCCAATTTCCAAAGCAAACGAGCCACGGGCAGCAGAGCTTGGAGAGCAGTGGAGCAGAGCCCCCTGCCCGCCAGCCCCCACCCCTGCCATGGGCTTTGGGTGACGATTATCAAACCGTCGTGCTCACAGATGTCACTGCGGCCACTGTGCTTCTGTGGGCTCTTGCGGTCCCAAGAGCTTGGGGAGGGGGGATTCTCCCACACGTGGGACCCCTGCATTGTTGCATCCCCATGGGTGCACCCCCCGAAGTGTGTGCTGCCTGCTCCTGCCTGCAGCCAGCTCCGCTCACCCTTCGGCTGCAGCGCTTCGCTTGCATGAATAATTAAGACTACAGTCTCCTATGACTTGCTCCTCGTACTTACCCCTCGTCCTAGAGCTTTGCCAAAAACCTGTCTCTTATTAATCGCTTCTGTTTTACAGTAGCTCTTAGCTGTACAGTCACTTATTAGCAAAGCTATTCCTGTTCCGATGTTCTGCTGGCTGTGACCTTGTCCCCAAGCCCCTCTCTGCTGCTCCTCCCTGTGAAATGGCCACGTCGTAACTGTACTGGAGTGGGAAGAGTTTACTGCCTAAAGAACTGATCTGGATTCAGCACAGAAAGTCTTTTGAGGAGATTCATCAGCTAATAAAGGAAATTGATTCTGGAAGCCAAAGTCAATATGGGGTTAGAGAAACTCCATTGCCTGTGGTGGGCTCCCTTCCAGAAGCCTCCACTGCCACATCTGGCTTGTGCTGCCACATCTGGCACCGCCTCTCGCTCTTGCTCCTTCCCGACCTGCAGAGGCTCAAGGCGAGAGTGATGCACGGGGCTGAGAGGGAGGTGGGAGCGATGCTGTAAACCCAGAGCGAGCAGCAGGGCAGCGATGTCCCTTGCCCAGCCAGCTGCCCCAGCACCCTCTGCCTCACAGGACAAGCACTCCTCTGGTTTTAGGGTCTATTTTTCCTCTCCGCCTCTCGCTCTTGCTCCTTCCCGACCTGCAGAGGCTCAAGGCGAGAGTGATGCACGGGGCTGAGAGGGAGGTGGGAGCGATGCTGTAAACCCAGAGCGAGCAGCAGGGCAGCGATGTCCCTTGCCCAGCCAGCTGCCCCAGCACCCTCTGCCTCACAGGACAAGCACTCCTCTGGTTTTAGGGTATATTTTTCCTCTGTGCAATCTAGAAAATTGGTACAACCAGATGCAAGAAGTGGAAGCATGCACAAAATGGCTCAAACTGGCCCTCAGAAAGTGGGGTGGGAAGTGTTATGACTGGGGCTGTGGAGGAAGAAGCCGGGGCACTTTGTGTGGCAGCCAAGGGAAGATGAAAAATAGCCAAAGGAAAGAGCGAGAAAAGAAAATTTGGCAGAAGCTTTCGGCCATATGGCCAATTTGTACTTCATGTGTGTTTCTCCATATGTTGCACGTACATGTGTTTGCTGACCCCCTGTGCACTTTGCATGCCAGCCGTCGTCTCAAACCCCGCAAAATCATCTTGCAGAAGACTGAGGAGCTTTCGGCACGCTTCCCTTCCTTCGACTGCTCCTCAGAGCCATTAATCCAGGCCACCTTGATCGCTGTGAAAAATTAAAGCCGGCTTTGCCCTGGCGTGGCTTTTGCCCTCCCCGAGGTCTCCCAGCAAGCCGTGAAGCACGAGATGTGCAGAACTACAAGCGCCTGGTGGGCTTCACCAGTTAATTTACTGCAAAGCCGGGTGACATTTGCTGGGAAGGGAACCACTCTCGCTGTCTTCATCGCCTCTGCTGGAACCCGTGTTCCGATCAATAATTCAGGTGCCCTCACAGCTACCACCGGCAGATCCCTCCCTGCCTGCTTAATGGGAAAACACGTTTTGGTGCCCAGCTCAAGCCCAGGGCGAGGAGCCGGCAGCCGAAGACGCAGCTGCGAGCTCCTAGTGCCGCTCAGCCCCTCCAGCCAGGCGGGGAGCCGGGGGGCTGTGGGCTGAAGCCAGGGGGATCAGACCTGAAGGTGAAGTTGAGTGTATAACTCTGGAACACAGAGTGTGTGGGGGAAATTAAAAAACCATCCCAAGTCATTGCAATTATTGCAACTGCACAAATATCTCCAGGTGCCAAGCCTGTTCTCCGAGTGTGATTTAAGCTGAAAATTCAGAGCCGTTTCCTGGTACAAATCATCTGAGCAGGATGAAACAATCAATGGGAGATATAATCTGCGACTCGTCTCTGCAGCCAAAAACATCTCATCTGTGAACACAAACTCATTAGGAGCGTGATTAATGGGGTCTGAAGGCAGGAGTCAGGGGTAGCGGAGCTATTCGCAAGCTCTGCCCGTGCCGAGCAGCAGCGGCCCCCGAAGCTGGGGCGTCCAACTCACTCGTGGAGCAGCGGAGGGATGAGGAGCTCCGCACCGCATTAAGATGCCTTCAAAGTGATGCAATGCTTTAGTTTCACAACAGCTTTTTCTTCCCTTGCTGGAGGGAAGAAATTTTGCACTCACTGGAGCCGACAGGACCAGCCAGACCACTTCATCAGCAGGTGGAGAAGAGACCCCAGGCTGTTAAAGATAAAAACAACCGAAAAGGATCTTAGCGGAGCAGGATCAGCTGTGGAAAGGCACAAAAGGCAGAGAAATGCCGTGGCGATTACTAGACAGCAGGGACAGGAGGCTCTCCCTGGGAGCCAGAAGTTCCTCCCTTGCCTGCAGACCCCCAGCTCCATCCTCTACCCGGGCGTTGGCAGGACACGGCAGTGCTGAGCCACCAGCAAGTCGGCAGCACATGGACGGACAAGGTCAAGCAGGCTTAGAGAAGGGGAAAGGGGGCAAGATTTTAGGAATGTGGTTGAAATAGCTAGGGAATTAATTCTGGAGATGCCACAGAAATGATGGCCCATAAAGTTAATGAGATATTGTTGAAGAAAGGGTAAACAATTAGGACTATTAGCTGCAAAGATAAACCAAGACCTATTGCCCTCGGAAACACTGAAACTAATTAAATTGAAAATTACAACATGGGAGTACAAAAACAAAAGCAAATAAATTGAGAGAAAGAATTAACTGGCTTAATATCATGTTGATAATATTATTAGCAATAGGAAGCGGGGATTGTATGATTAAAGCTGTTTATTCTCACACTCTCTAGCTGAAAGCAGGTGGTGAGGAACTCAGGGC
>NW_009725978.1:15180-15862 GCF_000703405.1 Apaloderma vittatum | reverse complement strand
AGCCCCTCATGGAGAAGGTTCCCTGATCCTGGTGCCCCGTCCACGCAGGTGCCATCCCGCCGTGCTGGGTGGGAGCTCGGGCTCACCCTCCTGCCAAGCTCCCAGTGCCCTCCTGGCCTGGATGAGACCTCCAGAAGAGTCATTAACACTCCACTAATTGGTTCCGTTGAAAGGGATTAGAGCCAAATTGACTTTGTGCTTTGCTGCCCAGAAATAATCCTTTTTTAAGTGGGCAGATTCTTCAGTAGAGTCCGAAGAGACGATGAAGGGGCGATGTGCTGCTGGAGGTGATTCCCAGCGACAAAGGGGGCTCCTGGTCCTTCCCAGGGTGACCCCTGGCACCAACAGAGTTCACTTGCTGGGGGGACATGGGGCAGGGGGCTGACGTGTTGGCCACAGTGTCAGCTGCAGCCTGGCACTGGGTGACAAATCCAGGAAGGAAACCAAGGTAGCAAACAATAGAAGGATGCTTTGGGCAGAGGGAGTGGAGACAAACCCAAGGAGTGCCAGCAGCGCTGACCGGCCGCTTCCCCAGGGCCAGAGAGGGGATTAACTCACCCAACAGAAGACTGCAGAGCAGATTGCCACTTATCTGAGATATTCTTTGAGAACATCAGTAAAGCGGACGCAAAGGCTGCGGGTCAGCTTCGCGTCGCTCACGGCTCTGACATGAGCCCTGGGC
>NW_009725978.1:8339-15143 GCF_000703405.1 Apaloderma vittatum | reverse complement strand
TTGCAGAATTTCCTCCTTTTGCAGAATTTCCTCCTTTTACAGAATTTCCTCCTTTTACAGAATTTCCTCCTTTTACAGAATTTCCTCCTTTTACAGAATTTCCTCCTTCTCTGCTTTTACCCATTCTGATCAAGGTAACTCCCTGCTGCATCACAAACCCCATGTCCGGGGTGCCGCTCCTCTAGAAAACGATGTTCCCTCTCTTTCAGTTTTGAGAACCGTAGCGCTGGGCTTGAAGTGATGTTTCTAACACCTTTACACACTTCTTGGGCAGAAACAAAGCCAAGCATAAGGCAGCCAACATACTGGAAATTAAGTGAAAACTGAGAAGTTTGGGGAGGCAGAAAGGGTCTGTGAATTTGGGACGAGTTTATGGCTCCGGTCCACCCCAACCCCTTGCGGGGGGTCCGGGCAGGGACCTGTGCTGTGGTTGGAAGGGGAGGCAGCACCGGAGGAGCTGCTCCTGCCCAGCCGGGCTCTGTGCCCTCGCGTGCAAAGTCTGCAGCATTTGCAGTCTGGTGATGGAGAGCAAGGCCACTTTTACAGTCGTTTCATTATGATGCTTAATTTCTTCTGCAGAAGCAATTACGTTCCATGGGTGGGAAGCAATATCGGAGACGTATGATTGCGATTCCCGTCCCGCTGCTGCCGCAGGAACTGCGATCAGGGTGCGGGAGCGGGCAGCTCGGGCTGCGCTGGGACAGATAAGAGACTTTGCAAAAGGGAAGATAACCCCATCCACTGGCCAAATATTGACCTGAGAGCGGGGAGGTATCCCATCCAAAGGACAGCTCTACATGGGCTGATCAAACACTCGGTGACCTCTGGGAACAAATGAAATTGAAAAGGCGGCCCTGAGCCGGGCTCTTTTGCTGTCTGTTTTCACCAGCAAGTTCTCTAATTAGTCAGGAGACACAGCAGCAATGTGCGTGGTTTGGGCTTTGTTTATTATTTCTTGCACCTTCTTCACCTCACAAACTGAACTGACAGCAATATATGCCAGAAAGGGTTTCTTTTAGGCAAAAAAAAAGAGAAGGTGCAGGCGGGACTCCGCTTGCAGCCCTTCTCTGCTTTTAATGGGTATAAATGGTTGTCTGTAGCGCTGAAAAAGCTGAATAGGTACAAACATTACTGATACCTTAAGGGTGCACTGGGCCTCGTTATCCTTGGGTAATCGTGGTTGAGCAGGCTCTTCTCCTTTATCTGTCACTGTCTCTTGGCAATGCGCTGAAGCAGAGAAACCTCGAGGACAAATTGCCCGGCAAGTCGGGGAAGGGCTGGGACCCCAAAAGCTCCCCAGGTGGGGGAGCACCCACCCTCTGCGGGCTCACAGCAGGGATGGGGAGCCCTGCCTGCGCGTGGCTGGTTCCCACTAAACCTCTGCAAGTAGCTACTTCCATGGTACAGATTTTTTTTCTCTCTCGGTCTTCACAAGTTGCCAGCAAAAAGCCAGTGACGCTCTCGAATGGGTCCGTGGTTCTTTCTGAGTTTCTTGGGGAAGCGTTGCACCGTCCCGCATGTGCCGAGTCAGTATCGCACGGGGGAGATGCTTCTCCTTCGCCGCGTAAACATCTGCCCACGTGCCGCCCGTCGCTGCGTGCAAGCGCTGCGCTGGAGAGCTACAGAGAGATCCCTTGGGCAAACAAAGCCAACGCTGCCCAGAGTCTCCCGCAGTGAATTTCAGGGGGTTTATCGCCGCGGCAAAGCTGGCTGTGCTGGGGAATCCCATACACGGCTCTTCCCTCTTCTCCGAGGGAGTTATCTCGCAGCGCAAGTTGTGTATTTTTACAACCAAATCTATAAAGCAGCATTTGCGAGCAGCAAATGCACGAGCATTCAAGCTGAGAATTTGCTTTCTGCGAGTATTCTTACTAATGAAACTGGGGCTGTAAAACATTCCTGGAAAGCGCTTACAAAAGACTTTCAGATATGTCAAATGGTGTTTTTCATGTTATCTCAAATTTGCTTTCCGTTTCTAAGGAATACTCAGCCTTTCAACTCCTCCCCTCCTTTCCCCCCCTGCCCGGGTTGGGTTCGTCAGGAGGAGAAGGCGGTTTGCTGTCTGCATAATTACATGGCAGCGCACCCACAGATCTTCTCACCCACATCTCTGAGCATGCTGAGCTGCGTTTTTTGCACTGAAACATTTAAAAAGATTCATAAATCTCCAACTCTGTTTACTTCTTGGTTAAAAAGTGGGGGAAAGCAGAGTTTCAGACAGTTCTTCCCTTGACTCTGCAACAGAGCAGCTCAATCTTGGTCCCGACGCATCACGTCTGCCAGGCGGGAGCTGGGGCATGGCCACCTCTTCACCATCGTTTCCAGTTTGTCGCCATGTTCATCAAAAACCTCTTCTCTGCAGAAGAGTGATGCTGTTGCAGAGTTAGTCCAAGCCCACCTCCTCGGCTCACTCTTCTGCTATAGGCAGGGAAACCATTAATATGATGAAAACGACCTCAAATTGCTAGAGCTGGATTACTTAATCTGGCTCGGCTCCTTTCGCCTCTCAGCTGCCAGAAAAGAAGACAAATTGCCTGCCTGGTGTTTAAAGGTTTTGGAATACAGGACAGCATCGATTTTGTGTATCTGAAAAGGTGATGCTCCCTGGGCTTGCAGGAGGAGGAGGGTGATGACAAAGCATCCTTCGGCACTGATCCTCCCCGCCAACACGGTGCGTCTCCTCGACGCTCGGGAGCAAGCGTCCTGGGTAACCAGGAGTCAGAGGAAGAGGTGGGATGGGGAGGAAGGTGTTGCCCACCCTCGCTGCCTGGCTCTGGCCTGGGCTGGCACCCGGCTTGGCCCCGCCGGATCCCCCCGCCATGCCCGCAGCTCCTCCAGGCAGCCGACAAGCCGCCCCCATCTCCTTCCCCGGCGCGGAGCAGATGGAGCGCTTTGCTCTCCCCGGGAAGCGTCACTTCCAGGCCTTGACTCTGCAGGGATAAGTGGTCCCATTTCAGGCGTTTTCGGAGCCCGGCAGCCAGGCTGGTCCCCGCCGCGACACCCTCTGCTCGCCCAGCGCCGGGGCACTGCTCACCCCGACACCCCCGGAATGGTCCCCCTTCACCCCCCCGGGGGCTGCCGGCCTGAATTGCTCTCGGGGACTGTTTCCCCCCTCCAAGAGCCCCCGGCAGGGGGATGCAGGGCTGTCCCTCCCGACTGCCCCCTCCTCTCCTGGCCACGTGTTGGGGTTAACATCTTCTGTGGGCCCATAACCCAGGGCAGCTACAGCCCCATCTAGGTTGCACGCAAAATAAAACTAATTCCTTGTTCATCTTTCCTTCCACAAATTCCCGGGAAGAGCCCACAAAGGGGGAGCTAGGAAGGAAAAAGTGATTAATTCTGGGTGGCACATTTAAACACCATTTTTATTACAATTCAGCCTTTTCACGCACTTTGCCCTTTTCTGATTCATTCTTGCTCTTTTGAGGTGGAACAAGGCTGATGTTTTGCAGCTCCTGTTTCTCAAGAAGAGGAGTTTTTTAACTCTTCATTTGCCATCATAGCTGTGTCAGTGAATGAGAAGCTTCTCTGTCGTGCCTGCAGAGATGGGGCTGCCCCACGGGACCCAGCTCAGACATAATGGGGTGCTCTGGGGTGCAGCCGGAGCAGGGTGATCCCCAGCCAAGCCACCAGCTCCTCTGCAGAGGGCTCGTGCAGCGACGTTTTACAACACAGCACAACAAAACCTGAAATGTACTGGAAATAATTTTACTATCAAATGTATTCAGCTCTGTTTGTTTGCTTTTAAATTAACATCGGGGATGAAATGATTCACTGAACTACAAAGAGATCCTCGGCTTGACAAGAGTCGCAGGCAGAATTTCTTCCACTTTCAGTTATCACAGGAAAAAACATTTCAACATCGTGTCTGCTCGGCGCAAGAAAAATAGTTTTGTACTCTGTGCCTGGGAAACAAGGAGCTTATCAAAAAAATCTCAGGCATCAGAGGGACGAGATGGCAGAGGCGTGGGTGAGACACCTTGCCTCTCGCTGTGAGGAACCCAGGAGCTGCTGTGGGGAAGGGCAGCTCTGGAACGCAGCGAGGGGCTGCCCTTAGGGGCTGAGCATCCCCTCAGCCCAAGCAGCAAAACTTTCTCCCCATCCATTCGGAGCTGCTTCGGGTCGCGAGTAGGAGCTGCAGCAAAGCAAGCACGGGCAATAAGCTGGACTAGTCAAAGAGCACATAAGCCTGGAGTCATAATTAGACATGAGGAGAACAGTCGTGACCTTGAAAGTGTCAGGGAAGAGGGCTTCTAACGGGGAGTCACTCATTTAACCTGGTCCTAAAAAGCCATTAAACTGCCCAGGCTGACTTTATTGCCAAGAAGATTTGGAGGACGAGCTGACAAGCTTTACCAAAGCTGACCGAGGGAGAAGGGAGGCAGGGCTGGAAATGAGGGCACATTGTCTACAGCCCCAAGTCCTCAGGGCTGCCTCCACCACGGATCGGGGCCAGGCACGAGGGGAACAGTAAATCGGAAACAATTCCTGAGAATTCCCGGCAGCCTGTCGCAGGGCAGGAGTGTCCAACGGCTCCCGTGCAGTTTCTATCTCTGGGTGGTTTAGGGCTGAGAAAATGTGTTTCACTCAGGGAAGAGACTGATGAGATTTTGCTTCCGGGAAAAACAGACAGACAGATGGAGGTCAAGGAAAGGCTCTTGGAAAACATTGGGCCACAAGAAATGAATTTCCAAACCGTTCTGGTGTGCAAATCCCTTTAATTTTGGTGCCTTGGAAGCAAACACAAAACAAAGCTCAGAGAATGAAATAAGCTACAAGAAGTAAAAATTTCTCTTGGCTGGTTGCCCTTGAGGTAGGAAGCTCCAGCTGCTGGTTCTCCAGCCGTGCAAAGGGCTTTCATCACAGGACACCAACACGTGGTCTGCGGGTGGGCTCCGTTGGGAAGCCAACATTCGGAGAGTCACCCACATGGGCGAGAAGCCAAGGGATGTGGCAGTTTAAGCTTTGGGTTGTTTGTTATTTCTCTTTAATTGAGCTGTTTTGCAGATTCTGGTTTGAAAGCTTCTGACTTTTCCAGAGTCAACAAGGTCACCTGACGATCAAGCTCTCCACTTCCATCAGGTCTCTTCCACCCGCTTAATGAAAACAAATGCCACCCGGGACAAGGGCCATCCTTCTTCTTCGTCTTCTGGGGCCCTGAGAATGGGCTTGCTTTAGACTTCTTTTTATATATGTTATTTTAACAAATGAACCAAATTATATCCTGGCTGCTCCCAGATACCTCTAATTCCCAAACCGTAATGGAGCTGTTTCTGGTCTCTGGTCATTAATCCTATTAGTGTCAGTCTTTGCATCTGGCTCTGGGCACATGAAATACCACTTACTCTGAGAGGGTGCAAAGTAAAAGCTCTTGGAAGCTGTTTCCCGCATCAGGGCTCCCAAGGGCAGGAGTGGGGCTTAGCGGCCAATTAACAGCAGCTAATTGCCTCTCCCTTGCCCTTTGCCCCATCCATGTGCTCTGATCCTCCCATTTTATGAAGTTTGAGATCCCAGCTTTGTAATAAAACCCAGCGTTTCAGCTGGTGAAATGCAATCATCTTTTAAAAGAGATTGTATTAAAGCTTCCCAGTCGGCTTACGGCAGACCTTGCGCAGGAGAAAAGCACGGAGAAGCTGGGCAGCAGGAGGGGACGCGTGTGCAAGAAGCCAGTCCCCAGTCCGTGCAAACCAGAGCTGATGAGAATCAATTGGTTTGCAGCAGGACCTCGACTGCAGCAGCTCATATTTCCAGCAGCATCAAACTTCATTCACTCCTAAGGACCTCCAAACTTTAAGATCATTTTTTCCCCCTCAATATTCAAGTGCTGGCACATGCTCTGGCTTGCCAGCCCCGCGGGTACCGGGCAAGTGGCTGCCAAACGCTGTGGTTGGCCAGCCCCGCGGGTACCGGTGGGATGAATGAGTGCAGCGTGAAACAAATTGGAAATAACAGCTTACTTTTATTGTGCGACAAAAAAGAGAAGACAAGGGGAGAGTGGAGAAGCTTAAATAAAACTGCAGCGCGGGCTGGAAGTAACAGAAAGCAGCAGAAACATCCGAAGCTGCAGAGAGGGGCGTCCCAGCTCCCCTCCATGGCTGGTGCACAAATCCTGCGGGTGCTTGCTTGTCTGTCTGTCTGTCTGCAGCCTCAGGTGCTCAGCCCTCGTGCAAATCGTGCACATGTGCTTCACGGCATGTGAGTTCACCCTGTCCTGCAGCAGGTGTCCCTGCCCTCAGCAGGGGGGTTGGAACTAGGTGATCTTCAAGGTCCCTTCCAGCCGTAACCATTCTGTGATTCCGTATGAGCGCATGTTTGATAGGATCAAGTGCCTTTCGCAGCAGCTCCCAAAGCCGACCCTCCGGCCCCGGGGAAGAGCTGCTGGCAGCGCCAGTGCCGATGCCAGTGGGCATCACTGGCCAGGAGGCAACGGGGCACCCCAAGCACCCAGCCCTGCCTGGTCCCTCCCGGCTCCTCAGCCCAAACCAGAGGCAGGTGCGGCAGGAGGAAGTGTTTAGTGTTTTGGTTGGGGCAGAGAGCAAATATTGAGGTGTTTGTCCCACAGTTGGTACACTTGGCGATCTTCTGAGAGAGTTTACTTCCTCCCTGTGCTGCAAACCACAAGATCCATCACAGTGGCGGGAGTAGAGAGAGGACAGGGATGTATGGCGAGGCTGGCGGGAGGACAGGAGGATGGTTTTTCTGGCTGCTTTGGAGGCGGCGAGCCAGGCTGCGAGGAGACGTGCCGAGGCAGGGCTGCTGGCTGCCGCCTCTGCATCCCGGCCAGTTGCTGG
Organism: Apaloderma vittatum; assembly: GCF_000703405.1. Lineage (NCBI taxonomy): Eukaryota > Metazoa > Chordata > Aves > Trogoniformes > Trogonidae > Apaloderma > Apaloderma vittatum. The sequence continues at coordinate 8,352 of NW_009725978.1, read as the reverse complement.
GGGGGGAGGGGGG
>NW_009725978.1:6979-8308 GCF_000703405.1 Apaloderma vittatum | reverse complement strand
CAGTTGCTGGGGGGGCAGGAGGTCAGGACCCTCGCAGGGGGATGCTGGGACCCCCTGGGCACGCTGGGGATGGAGCAGCCGGTGCCTGGGCTTTGGGGGAAACCCCAGCCCTTTGCTGGTGCCAGCAGGATCTGGGGGGTCGGGCACAGCGAGCTGCTGGGGGCTGCCAGCCTGAGGGCTTTACCCTTGAGCACTTGTTTTGCTTTTGTTCTCTGGAGCAAGACACCTGCTTTTCCCACAAACAAAGCCATAAATTGTCGTGCAAGCAGGCTTCAAGGGGAAGAAGAAAGCGGAGCTGGGATGACAGCGACAGGGAATTGTGCGAGGAGGTGAATTACTTGAAATATGGTTGAAAACTTCCGTGCCATAAATATATTTCTGATCACAGCTAATAAATCATCGTAATTATTCTATAAATAAGGGAAAGGCTGGCTGTACGGTACCTGGTGTTTTTTTTTCCTACAGGCCTCTGGAGCAAATTTGTTAGCGCCTTAAAATAAACTATTTGCTCCTGATAGTTTGTTTGTACTCTCCAGGCTGAATAGTCTTCTCATTCATTTTTCATCACCTTTGGTTTGGTTGTTGGGCATCTTTTTGTGCTTTTTTTCCCCCCTGTCTGGCTCTGACAAAGAGATACTGAGGGAGGGGGGGAAGCGTGTTTAAAAACCAAGCAGAAAGCGTTTGCTTTTCTTCTGTGCCGTGAGGGGTCTTGGCAGCAGAGATCAACGCTTCCTCCCACGTCCCCCCGCGCTGGCTGATGTCCGCGATTGCCTCTTGCCTGGGGAAAGGATAAGCTGGGGCAGGGAACGTGCTGGATCGTGGTTATCCCAAGCAGCCCAGGCTGCAGACCTGCCTGTCTGCTGCTCTCTTCGTGGTGGTAAAGACCGCGGGATATAATCCAGAAACCTAGAAGGAATGAAGCATGAAGGGTAATTCTGCTTTTCTCCTGGCAGCTGTGGGAAATTGTGTCTGGCTGCTGGGTGGTAAAACCTGCACGGAGGTTTTTCTCTCGACGTGTAAATGACAGATTTCACAAACGGTTTGCCTCAATATCTTCCGTCCAGGCAGCTGCTGGTTCTACTGGAGGAAACCTCTCCAGGAACAAGGAAGGAGGTTTCCATCCCCCATTTGCTCCATGTATTATCCTGGTGGAGAGCGGAGCTCCCGACTGGTGAGAGCCGCAGCAGGGGAGCATCGCTCCTCAGATGTCAAATCCTATTTACTTCAGTTCAGGTTTCTTTCAGCGGGAAAATTATCAATCAACTCCACTTCTGTTTAAAGTGGCTGTTACGGGGAAAGCTTGTACACATGCAGAAACTCCTTCCTCCT
>NW_009725978.1:0-6960 GCF_000703405.1 Apaloderma vittatum | reverse complement strand
TCTGGATTTTAATTTGAGGGCGGGAGCCCCGCAGCCTCATGTCCCCCAGCGCCTGCCGTGAGCCTGTTTCTGTGAGAGGGTTTTATAAGCGATAAAGGCAATATCGGTCTGCGATGAGACAAGCTGCCTCGCACCAGCTTTTATCCGAGCAGAGGTAGAGGATGCCGAGTGCCCTTGCAGGCAGGGTGAGCCTGGTTCCCTGCAGAAATTCTGCATTCACGCCCGAGGTTCACCCCCCCAGCCTCCCCTAAAGAGGCTTCTCTTCAATGGCTTTTCCACGGGGGCTATAAACTCGCCATACACCATTTTTTTCCCCTTTTATAGATCGGCATTACTAATTTATTGGCAGTTTACTATTTGGAAATGTTCTCATATAAATTAATGGGAAGGTAATATTAAACCTCAGTCTCCAGGGGAGGAGAAAACCAAACAAAACCCACATTCCCTGCGCTCAAGGAGAGGCAGCTCATTAAATCACCCCCTCTGGGGGGAGCAGAGCTTGGGACCGAGTCCTGACGCTCAGGACACGCGGGGCAGGGTTTGTTGGTCCTACAGCTCTTGCTCCTCTCCAGCTCCTGGGTCTGGACGATCTCCTTTAAAACCTCGCTTTTGGGAGATGCACACCCCAACTGGACTTGGGGGGCTTCAGGCGCGCGCACACCTCAGGGCATTTCACAGAGCATTTAACTGCAGGAGGAAGCGCCTGCTCGGGCAGCTTCATCATGAACGTCTGCTTTTGTGTCAGTTAAACGGTCTGATAGGTCTGTGCAGTCCTGCACCAAGCACGCGATCTGTATAGAGAGGGGATAAGCCGCTACGTGCATGTGGAGGAGGAGGAGTGGTTTTTTCAGAGGCACCCGCCATCGTTGAAGGCGGCTCCTTCAGGAGCAAAAATGGAGGTTGCCTGCCCCGAAACAAGAGCCCCCCAGTGCTTCCCACGTGGTGAGAGGTTTCCAGTCCCTGGGATGCAGCCCCTGTGTGCAAGTTCAGACCCAGAGGAGGGAGAAGTCCCGATGGGGGGGGTTTCCCACAGCACCCCCAGAGCCAGGGCAGGGCTCCAGGGGGACTCTGTGCTCGTTCACGGGCGCCTCCTTTCATTTCATAAAACTATTGCCGTTTCTGAGAAAACCTCATTGAGTTAAATCACTTCTCCCGCAGTAATATAAAAATGCCGCGGCTCAGGAACGCTGACATGCATGAGGGTCGGGCTCACTTTTCTTGCTGAGCAGATGAGGAACAGGAATGATTATTTTGTATCGCTTTACAAAAGAGACCTTACTGTAATATACCTGCTGCGCATTGATAAATAGCACCAGCAGATAATAAGGGCCTTAGGCAAGGAGCAAGGAAGAAAAAAGGTTTTCCAGCATGTGAACACAAATGCTTTAAATGTGAACTAAATTGGCCTGATCATTCCTCAGATTTGCAAAATTAAACCGTGCCCAATTGTCAACATCACCGAGATTTATGAGACAAATATAGCCAAAGCAAAGGGAATCTCTGACAGCCCTGCCAGAGAAGCTTGTAGGGTTTAAGCAGCATGTACTGTTCATGAAACCAAGTGTTCTAATTTCGTTATCCTCCACACCACCTCCCAGCAATGAAGAGCTGGAAAAGTTGATCAGCCAGGGATGCGTGAGAGATGAACACACCAGCACCAGAGCTGGAGATAAGCTTGGCTTAGTGTCAGGCCTCCGTTCTTAAAACAACCTCCTTACAGGGGGACCTGTAGGTCTGGACCTGCGCGTGCTGTGCAGCGCCGTCAAGGCGAAGAACCCGTAATTCCATGTCGATAAGGGTCCTAGGCAGCAGCCTGACACAGACACGCCAGAGAGCGATGGGAGGACCCGCTCGGGGACAACGCAGAGCCGGGAGCCCGCCCGTTGGATCTTTGCCCCGCACTGGGTTTGCCAACGCCGGCTCTTCCTGCGAGGTGCCGTGGTTTTAAACTGGCGGCTGCTCCGCGCGATGGAGCAAGTGTGTGTCGCTGGGAGCTGCAAGTTAGCAAGACCAAAACCATCTTGGGTCTCGCCCTGACTACACCTCATTTACCCAGAGCCCTCAGACTTTTGCCCTGCCCCTCCCGCAGCGGTTCAGGAAGAATACCTGCCTTGCTGCATTTCTCCTCTCAGATTTGTTTGCCTTGTCCTATTTAGCGAACCAGGACCGGATTAGCTTTCCTTTCCCGTTAGGAAGCACCGCAGCCTGTGCCGGCCCCTCTCCCTGGCACGGCGGAGGAGAGCTCGGCTCTGGTTTACGTCTCCAGGTTGTTAATGCCTCCCTGCCCACTGCCACCGCGGAAGGACAACCACCTCGCTTCACCTTGCGGCAGCTGGATGGGAAACCTGGGGAAATTGTGGCGATGCTGAAGTCAGAGTCACCTTTCTGATGATGCCAAGGGTCTCTCAGCAGAGTTAACAGCAGGCTACCTCTCCAGCTGTGGAGACCACCGTTTCCAATCTCCTGCAAGTGCTGCTCCTTAGGCATTTGCTTTCGGGCCCAGCTGGTGCCCCCGGGCTCTGCAGCCCCCGCCCAACTGACCCACCCCCAGCTCTGCAGCCCGTGAGTCCATCAAAACAAAAGGTACCTCAGCACGAAGGAGGGGGGGAACAGGTGGATTTCTGATGCCTGTGTTGAAGGCAATTGCTCAGCTCCTCATCAGGCGTTGCAGCCCTGCCAGGGGCTGGGGAACACGTCTAGGAAGCCAGTTGGAGAATGATGGTTCATGTGGGCTCGTTTCCATGAGCCGTCCTGTCCAGTTCGGGGGTGAGCCGAGAATCCTGGTGACCCACCCTACCCTAAGCTCCACCAGGGGCCCATAGGTTTTCTAACCAACACTTGAAGAAAGAATTGCTAGAGCGCCTCAGGGCTCTAGCTAAATATCAAGTAGAAAGCACTGAGCTTCCTGCTTAGCTCCACAAATGAAGTGCTCCCCAGCCCTGTCCCCACATCGTCCCCTGCCCAGTCCTCAGCCGCACAGCTGGCAGAGGTCCTTTGGGTGGCTTATAAGGGACCTGCAGGCAATAACACCGAGCATCTGAGCTTGGGCTAACTCTATACCTGCAGGGGACCGAGGCTACTGGGGCTTTGGCGTGCTCTGGGCTCTGTAAGGCTATGGAGAAGGTAGGCATTTTTTCCTTCTTTCAGTGATCTCTCAGGCTTTGGTTTAATTATGCTGCTGGGCTGCTAAGTCAGGGCTTCATGCTTTCTAATTTTTTCTTTTGTCTTGCAAACACATATGAGACAGATTTTGCTTCCACAAGGGATATTTATAGGGCATATGTTGGAGCTTGAAGAAGCTGATTAGCAATGTTTAGATTAAAAAACCAAGAAAATGCATGAGAGCATCCTAGCCAGACAAGTACTATACAGGATGCTGCCTTCTGGGTAGTGACTTCCCTGCCTCCTCTGCTGGTTCTCAGTACTGGACAAATGCTGGGGGACGGGGAGGGATGGGACGTGGAGCTGCGTGTGCCAGGCAGGCTCTGCGGCAGGACAGGTGTGGTTGGTGAAGGCTGGGTGCTCTGCCTCCTCTCCTTGGGGAAGGATTGTGAGGACGGGAGTGTTAAGATAGCATCCTTCCCTGGAAATGTGAGCTGTGGCTGTAAAGCTGGGTAAGGTGCCCCCAGCAGGCAGCTCATGAAGCTGGGGGGGCTCTTTCAGGCTTGGGGAATGGGCAGAAGGCAGCTGCGCCCCATGAAACACTTCCCAGGTTTCTCACATCTTCCCTCCAGCTCCTCTGCCTCGTGACTCCTTCCAGGTGTCTGCTGTGCTGGAGCTCTGCCTTGCTATACAGTCCCATCAAGACCATTAGTGTAGTCTGAGACCCTGGGGGATGCTTTCCTAAGTGAATACAAGCCTTGAGTCTTCTAAAAGCTGTGCAGAGTATAAAATCTGCTGGGTGCTTTCCAGAATCCTATTCCCTGTCAGCACTGGTCTGAAAAAACAAAGTATGATGTTAGAAGGAGGTAGAAATTGCATTATACTCCTCTCTTCTTCACAAGCTCTAAGTAACTCTTCTGCTTTTTCCATATGAAAGGAAAATGGGTAATGACAACCTATTTCAGTTGAAGAGATGATTTTCACTCCTCCTTGGCAAGTGTAGCCAGGGCAGTGCCTTTCTTTCCACTCAGAGGCAAATTAACAGATTTTTGCCTCAAGAACACAATGGGCGAAGCATAGCTCAGCTGGCAAGGCTCACCCGCCGCGGCTGCAGCACCCTTGGGGTGCCCACCCCTGGTGAAGCTGGTGCTGGGGGGGTGGGACACGGGGAAGTGCAGTTTGGGTGGCAGGCAAAACCCCTCTCCCAGAACAGGGGCTTGCGTGAGCAGCATCTGTGCCCCGCGGCAGCCGCCTCCCATCAGCGCTTACAGCTTTGCGCCGGCGGCAGGAACTTTACTCTCTTGGAGAGATGACTCCGAGAAGAACAAGATAGACAAACGAATCCGCTAATGACTTCCTTCCCTCCTACTTAAATGGTGAGATAATTCACAGTTCCTGTTCCCGCAGCGGGCTGCTCCATTGCCTGCCACCCGCTCCGAGCTCGGCGCCCTGGCAGCGCTGCCGAGCCAACGAGCAGGACAAAGGGGGACTGAGATCACCAACTGGCATCAAGCTGCCTTTTAAAATGCCACTAAAACTGCTGCACTGGCTCTTTTGAGAAGGCGAAGGAGCGAGTGTCTGGCTTGTCCCCTGGCCCAGCTATGGAGGGCAGCAGGGATGCAGCAAGGATGTCCAAGCTCCGGCCAAGGGCCTCCCTTCCCACGAGGTATAATACTCCGAGCGTCTCAAACCAGCCCTGAACCCAAATATTGGCCTATATATAACAGCTTTGTGTGTGTACTTGCTTTGGTACTGTTGAAAGTCTCAACTCTCCTTTGATATTTCTTTTTTTTTCTGGTTCAAAAATATCCTGGGAGCTTCTGGCTGGTGACATTTCAAGACAGGGCAAAGGGCAGAAGCTCGAGCAGAGGGTCGGGGCCAGAGAAAAGCTGAATGCAAGGGCACGGGGCCTTTCAACACCGGGGTTCATTCGCCCAACTAATGTGTATAGAGATAGAACAGATGCTTACAGCTAAATAAACACAGGCAAAGTTTCCCATTGGCTTCCAGCCCCTTTCTCAAGCTCTGCCTGTGCTGTTGGACCCAGAGGTCCCCAGTGAGGTCCTGTCCCCCCGCCCCAGTATGGGTCCCCCAGCACCCAAGCCCTGCGCCGGCTCCACATGTTTGGCACAAATGGGGAAATAATATTTTTTTAAGCGGGGACGAGTTAAGAGGATTTGTTTCAGATGCAAGATAGCTCTCATTAATGTTTGCTCGTTTGGGTTTATTTAAGCTTTAATTGATTGTCTTCTACTTAACTGTGTTCCAGTATCTCTCAGGCTCCAGAACAGACTCTTTACAAGACCGACAATTGCACGCTTTTCCCTTCTTTCTAAAGATCTTTCATGTTAGTGAGCCGGATTTAATGGACGATAAAGTCACTGGGCTTGCGGTAAAGCCCAGCTTTCTCTTTCAAGTCGCTACACACACAGCCTCCATAAAGGCCGCGTCCAGGTGAGCACTGTGCTTTGATAGCTGTGTTTGCTGCAGCAAACGGAATGTGCAGCTGCGAACATCGTGTGTAAAATCATGGGTTTGCGTGTAACAAACACCCCCCGAGTCTCATGGCTCCTTCCTCCCAGGCTGTGGAGAAACGGGAACTGACTGGGCAGAGCTGTGGTCCAGTCTGTAGCTGGCCTCGTTATGGGGAGATGGAGAGGGGACTGTCACCGACCTTGCAGCATCACGGATCGCATGCTCCCTGGCCTGCAAGGTGGGATTTCATCGGTGGCCCTGAGAAAGCCGTGCCCAACGCGCCCAGCAGGTCAGAAGCTTGCTTAGGGAGAAAACAAAAGTCAGCCTGGCTGTTATTTAGGACACTTTTGTAGCCCTGGTTCTGCCTGGGCTGGGAGAGGTCTGTCTGACCAGCAGCTGAAACCTCCGAGGATAAGCTGTTCTTCAGGACAGCCCCTGAGATTTCATCCTTCCCAAAATAGGCTCCTTCGGAACAGGAATTCAACTCCGAACACCATGGGGATTTGGATGCTGAACTAGAGCACTTCTAGTGGCAGCTGGAGCTGATCCACCGGGAGCGCACAGCGGGAGCAGGGACTGGCGAGGCGTCGGAGGGACGCTGCTGACCTTTCATCCGGCTGCCTTGCTGGAAGGAGGCTCCTTCTGTCGCTAGAATAAGTTTATACAGAGGCAGAAAAGAAACGCGGTGACTCAGAAAGGCAGCAAAGAGAAACTCGGTTCTCCGCAAGTCTTGCTTTCTGGTGTGATTGTTCAGAACAAAGCGAGCTGTGGCTCTTGAAATGCCCCTTCCCTGCGGGCCCTGTGCGAGCCCAGCTTTGCTCAGCGCGGGGACCGCCCAGGCAGTTCTGACTCTGCAAACTGCAGCCCCGTTCCTCACTGGTAGCCAGGAGCAGCTTCGAATCATTTGTCCCCAAATTCATACAAAAAAACTTCTTTTGTTGCAGCAGCTGAACAGAAACCATCCAAAGCAGGCAGTCTTTTCAAGAGAGACACTTCTTTCGATTCACTGGCTGTAAGAATAATGTAGCTTCTTACTGGCAGCGCCCCTGGAAAGAGAGAAAACGTATCAGGCGCTGATGAAACACCTCTTAAAATAACCAGAGCCTTTCCCCACACGTTCACTTGTCCTCTTTGTGCACCATTGTCTTTAAACGAGCCCAGAGCAAAAAAAAGGCACGAACTTCCACATGAAGGAAATTCCGCGGCGGCTGCTGCAAATCCCTCCGATTCGGGAGCCTGGGGAGGAGGAGGAGGAGGAGGAGGCTGCTGGGGAAACGCCGCTCGCCGGCGGAAGATCAGCGCTCGCTCCTTCGGCTTTTTTTCCTGCAGAACAGATGCGCGGGGTCAGGAGTGGAAACTCTTTTTATCGTTTTCTTGTCGGTG
>NW_009725977.1:0-7440 GCF_000703405.1 Apaloderma vittatum | reverse complement strand
CCGTACAGGGTGACCACCGCGGCCCCGCCGAGGCCCAGGTTGTGCTGCAGCGCGACCTTTGCCCCCGGGACCTGCCTCCGCCCGGCCAGGCCGCGCAGCTGCCAGCAGAGCTCCGCGCACTGCGCCAGCCCTGAAAAATCGAGCACAGAGCGCGGAGGGTGAAGCCAAGTCATTAACACGCGACGGCAGTATTAGTCCGTAATTCCGTGTTGCTTCCCGAATAAGATACAAAGTGAATACACGCGATAGGATTTGAGAAACTTAATTGCTGACAGCTCGGATACCGAGATAGATGTTCTCCTGGGAGGTCCAAAATGAAGGCAAATCCCTTTTCCTTCTAACCCTGAATTTCATGCTGTTTACTTTCTGTCTCCCCCACGACCCTATCAGCTATTTCTTTTTCCCTTCCCTCCCTTGCCCCAGGCAACTGTGCAGGCCTTAGGGCAAGGCCGAGGAGGAACCCGCATTTTATGCACCAAATTACGAACTGCCAGTTTACGAAGATGAGCACTGAGTTTTATAATTCCAGTCACAGATGAGAATTAACAGGTTTCATTTACTTTCTCTGAGCCTCAAGGAGACAAATGTGTACCACGGCAAAAAGCTGCTCTGGAACGGTTTGGAAATTTGCCTTCGATGACCTCCGATTAGTACATAGCGAGCCTCGAAAGGGTTCTGTAGTGAAATTAAGCGGACAGTCTGTGGATGTGTGTTTGATGACTCTTCCCCCCATCCCACAGCAATAGGGTCAAGAACACCAGTAATTGCCTCCACATTTATCACTGCGTAACTGACAAAAATTTAACACTAATTCAGCAATGGAGTACTCGTCCTATTACAGCTACCCACGGTCTTATTTACCTGGAATGTTTTTCTTCCAGTTTCCTAACACCTCCACCCCTGCACTAATTGCAGATTATCTAGCTCTTACAGCTGTTTAGGTTACGGTTTGTTGCTTTACAAGGCCTCCTCCTCTCCATTTTTCTGACAAATTCTCATTTCCAAACAAGAAAAGTGAATTACCTTCACAAATCCAAACACATATTATACAAGATCCATCTCATTTGGAAGCAAGTGTAACAGTTTAAAGGAAAAAAAAAAAAGGAAAACCTACGTTGCTGGGAAACAGTGACTGAGCTTCTGTGGTAAACATGAGATAAATATTTTGACATCCAAGGCTTACCAGAAATAGCTTTTATGACCGCTAACAAAAGTACAGGCTATTCAGATGCAGTAGAAATCTCCAAAATCTGAATTTTAAACTCTGAGAACATATGAAAATAGTTACTCAAACTACAGTCAGCAATTGGGCAATTCCTCAGAAAAAAAGTTAAGCTGTTTGACAGGCTGCTTTAATAATAACAAGGGGGGAAAAAAAGCCAGCGTGTAATTAAGTAAATGCTAGTGATGAAATTTACACTCCGAGGCTTTTGGTTGGAGCAATCCGACATGGTCACCCTGCCCTAATGCTTGCATTAATTGACATGAGAATCGAACTCCAGAGCCTCCTCCTAGTCTTATGAAGCCCTCAGGTTTCATACAAGTGGGAAGCATCTGCCTACTCAAGAACTGTATCTTCTATCTACCTGGAATGACTAAATTAAATGTTTTTGCATACCTGTAGCACCAAGTGGATGTCCCTTTGCAATCAAGCCACCACTAGGATTAATCACCCATTTTCCTCCGTAAGTATTGTCTCCTCTATCAATCAGGTCACATGCTTTTCCTATAAAACAGTATTTATAAAAGAAACATTCTTTTTTTAAGTGACTTTTCAAGTCTACTGTCACCAGTATCAGTCAACAGATTTAAAAAAGAGCAGACAGAAATTAGCCAAACTACATTAATGAGACTTGCTTATACCACTGGAGAAACAATAACATGGAAAAGAAGGGCTGGTGTTGGGTACAAAAGCTTTTCTAAATTTGCTGTTGAAATGTTTTGTTGATATAACACCATTATGATATAACCATGATAATGAAGCTGTTACTTTATTAATGAAACCACAGTGATAACTATGTTCATTGTAGAAGAGGGCTTAATTGTAATTGGTGACCCCCAAAGACATGAAGGTCCCAGTGAACACACCATGCTGAACAGGAGCCCTTGCCGCAAAGAAGCCTGATGGTATCCTGGGTTGCATTAAGACATTAACATAGTCAATAAACTACCCCTAAGGTTAATGCTTAGAATAGCTTAGCTTTCCAGCTCCCATGCCTTCAGCAGACATCTCTCCTCTCAGTCCTCTGCTCCTCTGTTCTTCCACCAGTTTCTTGAGCCTATGTTATTAACAATGAAGTCTAAAAAAGATCTGCCATATTTCCTGCATTTCTAACTTACTTCTGCCCGGTAGAATACCAAGTTAGTCTGGCACATCTAAATCCATAATGTGGTTTATTCCATTTCATTAATCTCTACGTCTAATTACTCTACCACTCCAAGATTAAGTTTCACATACTATTAAGGCCAGAGGGACTGAAAGGTGGTGGGAACTGCACTACCAGTTACCATATACAAGACTTAGTGGTCAAATAGACAAGCACCATCAAGATTCTTCTATATCTGCAATTAAAGTGACAAAGCTAAAAAGCTTCATGTACCTATTTAAATAATCTTACCAATTTTAGTGCAGATACCATAACAACACAGCAAAGACGACAACAAAAAGCAAGTGTTTGAAGGCAAATATTTGAAGACCTACAAACGTATTCAATCTTCCTGAATATCTATGAACTTCTGTTTCTGTGAGAAAGCTTAAGACTTAATACAATGCACCATCTAGTGATAGAGTATGATATTTTCTCAAAATCAGGTAAAAACAAATTATAAAAAGATTACATCAGGGGATTATTTACACAAAGCAAGAATATGTTTTGAGTTTAAATGCATCAAATACTGAAGTAGCAGTTCAATGCATTATTTATTTGAAATCAAACACAAACCTCTTCAGTAAAAAATGTTAATAGCTTGATGTACATATATAGAACTAAACTCCACTGTCACTTAACCTGTTGTAAATCCACTCCAATTAAATTAAAATAATCTGTACAAACTGTGCATTGTTTCACAGCTGACTTTAGAGGCATGTTCACAATTTGCCAATAACTCTGTATTTCTAAAGGCAAAGATATTTCAAAATTTTTTTTTTATAATTGTATCAAAGGTAAGTAACTCGGCAAGGCCCTCTACAGGCAATCCTTGTCAGATTTTTATCTTCTTAAAAGGAAATACAACCTCTTACAAGTTTAGCTAGTAAGACTTTCAAATACAGAAGATCAATCCAGTACACAACTCAAAGTTCTAAGTGTATGAAGAGATAAAAAGGTATTTTTAATGCTTTCCATTTTAATGAAACAATCACCTGTTAATGTTATTACCTTCTGGACAGAGTCCCAGAGCTTCGTAGGTAATGAGCTCATTAACTGAGAAACAGTCATGAAGTTCAATCACATCAACATCTGTAGGTTTTAGGCCCGCTTTTTCATAACATTTTTCTGCAGCTTTTTTAGTCATATCATAGCCAACCTGCCACAAAAAGAAACAGTATGTTAAAATGTTGTTAAAGAAACATAGCTAGCAACTTCATTTCTACATTTAACTTCAAATGTGTTTCTACATATCCTGTAAGTGAAAGTAACCTGTATGAGATAGTATTCTAATTTATTTTAATGTATCACATATTACAAAGTTTAATATTTATATATGAAATGTAGAGAAAAAAATAATACATTCTAAGTCTCATTATTGGCATGTGCAAACTTTTCTAGGGAATACCTCTATTTTCTCAACCTTGCTGACATGCTAAACTGCTCCTTTGATTGACTTGGGCCAAAAGCCTTGGAAAAAATCCTCAAAACTGTAGCGCTACCTTTTTCTATTCACCCTCTGACTAGAATTGTGTTTGAAACCTAAACCGAACATCACTGCAGCAGAAACTATTGGGTGTTCTAACGGTGTGACTTACATCCAATTATTCCAGTCAGTTTCCAGTGGAATTTGAATTTTCCAATTCAGGTCTTTCCCTTCATTCTACTTAAGCAAGTAATCATGACTATACCCGATAGGTTACTTCAGCTTCAGTATTAAACATACATGAGTAAAATTGTTTTAAGTTTCATTACTCTTACCAACTGAAAAGTTAAATAAATATTTTTCTTGCTCTTCAAATTGTTTAAAAGTAGCCTTCAAATAATTTATTAAAAACTAGGTTTTTGATAGCCTGTTTATAAATTTCTTACTGTTATTCCACAATTGTACTCTTTGCTTACTCCACTTGTCCAAATGAAATTCCATTTACATTCACCACAAAGTATAATGTTTGCTTCCTGACGTGGAAGTGTCTACAGTATCATTAAGACTTCCAGTTATTAAAAAAAAAACCAGAAAAAAACCCCAAATGATGCTGAGGAGTATCAGAGAATACAGAATTGTAAACCTACCACCTTCATACAGCTGTTTTCTTCAAAGGTGCTTGGATAATCAGTAGTCATCACCTGGGCTAGAATTTCCACAGCTTGCGGCTGCAACTTGTGCTTTTTCACAAACTCCTCATTAGCCAAAATTGCAGCTGCAGCGCCATTTGATGTTGGACTTATTGAAAGAAAAATAATAATGCCATCTTTCTAAATTAGTAATGTCAGTCTTCCATAGAATTATCTTTTAATATAAACCCAAAACCAAAAAGGACAAACAAAAAAATCTTCTTTGGCTGATACCACTGAAACTATAAACTCCATCGTACTTACTGGACAGTAATATTTATGACATTTGAAAAACATGACATCAAAACAGAAATGTATCATTAAGTTTTTCAACTTAGTAAAAATCAAAGCTTCTTCTTGGCTATAAACACTGTTAATAACCACTCTTTCAGGAGTGTGTAGGAAAGACTGAAGAGAACTAACACTTAAGAGCCATGGATCCACACCGGCACCAGATACAGAATGACAGGAGAGCCCCAAAGCACAAAACGTTTTTCAGCTTACTGTATCATCCTGTGAACAAGTATGTAGATCATGTTTGGTCAAAGAAGACATTCCACATTTATTTATAAAAAGTTTTACTTAAAATAATCTGTAAATTTTTATTTACATTGAGATAGACTTTTATTTAAATAGATGTCCTACCATGTTTGTCTTAATATCAAGATTTATTTCACAATACAAAGTCCTCTCCTTACCAACACTGTAAGACCGTCAAGAAATCAACAATTTTACGAGAATGCAGAATTTCATCTAATGTGTACTCCTTTTGGAACTGGGAATACCTAAGAAAAACATACAGATGCCACCTTAGTTTTAGCATGGCCTTTAGCAGCAGACATACTAATACCACACTATTTGGCAGCTAGAGAGCAGTTTTTACAAAGTATAAGGCACTGGATATAGAGTTTACGCTGGGTATAATTCTCATTCTGTAGTAAAGAATATATTCTTCAAAGTATTTCTAAAAATAATACACAGTTTTTCATGAATTTTTTAACAGCACTGTATGTTCAACATAAGAGTACGTTACTCACGGGTTGTTAGTTGAATGGCTATGATTCTTCCATGCAATTTTTGCAAAGTATTCTGGCTTTGTCCCTGGAAGGGTAAAGCAAGCTGGGTTGAAATACATTGTTTAGCCAAACAGTCCTAATAGAGCATTTTAAATATTGTATCATAAGAATTTGACCTTAGCAAGCATCTGTATAAGATGCTCATTGTTATCACAACTTTCCTTAGAACTCAACTTAGGTCTAAAAATTAGACAAAGACTACTAAACATGGTTGAGTTCTAGCTAACAGAACGTCCTATTTGGATTAATTAACAGTTACTAACAAAAAATACAGAAAGTGCATTTTATTATCAAGTAACCGAGACCTGATTGCTCATTTTCCTACCAGTGCAAAACAGCTGCAGTGAAATGTTGGAGTCTAAGTCTAAAATTTTCCCATATATTACTCAAAAACAAAGTGCAAATGAAAGGTGCTCAGCAGGCGAGCCTGTTACCCTGGAGCCAATTCCCTCATCTGGTGAGGAGGTAAGAAAGGGCAGTGGAAGCCACATCTGGAATATTGTGTCCAGTTCTGGGCCCTGTGGTTCAAGGAGGACAGGGAACTGCTTGAGAGTCCAGCGCAGAGCCACAAAGATGATGGAGTGGAACATCTTCCTTATGAGGAAAGGCTGAAGGATCTGGGTCTCTTTAGGTTTGAGAACAGGAGACTGAGGGGTGAGTTCACTAATGTTTATAAAGATGTAAAGGGTGAGTCAGGAGAATGGAGCCAGGCTCCTCTCAGTGATGTCCAGTGATAGGACAAGGGGCAATGGGTGCAAGCTGGAACATAAGCAGGTACATGTAAATATTAGAAAAAAACTTTTTCTCTGCAAGGGTGACAGAGCACTGGCACAGGCTGCCCATGGAGGTTGTGAAGTCTCCTTATCTAGAGCCATTCAAAACCTGCCTGGACGCGTTCCTGTGTGACCAACTCTAGGTGATCCTGCTGTGGCAGGGGGGTTGGATTAGATGATCTTCCAGCTCCCTCCCAGCCTTAGGTCCCTTCTAGCCTCTAACATTCTGTGAACTCTGAAGTACTATATATCAATCCAAATATTGGAAAGCTTTTCTCAAACAAGCCTATCTAGCCATTCTAAAACACAAGGCAAAAACAGCAGGAAGTTATGCAGCCTTCTCATCCGGACCTTACAGAAGCACAAACTGTACCAACCAGCCACTGTATCACAGCCTTAATTTTGAATCCTGATGGTTTTGTTTGCCTATGTCATCACTAACCTTGCTACAGATAACTCTTCATCCAAATGTATTCCTGTACGTGTTAGCAGCAGATGTTGAAGTTGTAGTACTTGGGTAGAAAAAAGGGCACTGAATGCTATCCTTTTTTAAAAATGAAATCCTAATACATACTTTTAACTCACTTCATTAAAAGAGGACCAGGAGAAAACGTATTTTAACATACCGTATTTTTCCATATGTTCTTTGCCAGCATTTGCAAACATCTGAGGTGCTAATGGAGCACTTCCTAAGCCGTACTTATTTATCATAATTCCCACATGTTTGTCAATTGGATTAGTTCTGTCTGTAGACTAAACCCAAGAGAAACAGTTATAAAGCAAATCATAATTTTCTTTAAAAAGTCCACACAAAAGTGCCACAGATTTCAAGCAAAATACATGTTGTTCTGGTGCTTTAACAATTCCACTGGACAGTCTGTTGCACTTCAGTGACATGTTTTGAAGCACTCATAATTTCCCAACTATAAAAAAGAGTAAATAAGCAGAAAATGCTTAACATTATAATCATTGCACTGATTAAAGGCAAGGACAACAATGTGATTTCTATCACAGACACTATTTTCAGCAGAGGATTTAATGTATTTTTCGCATCAGCTCAAAATTCTGTAGTTCCAAAATATAAATATATTAAAAATAAATATATTATTA
>NW_009725976.1:0-415 GCF_000703405.1 Apaloderma vittatum | reverse complement strand
TAAACTTGCCTTCCTACATGCTTAACTCCTAAGGGAAACAAAGCAAGCTCCGGGCCACAAAAAAAAGACCATGAGAATTTTGTGCTTCATTCAAGCTAGTTTGTTCATTCTATTTCAGATCATGATTTTTAGACACTGTGACTCTGACTTTCAGCTAAACTTGCCTTCCTATATGCTTAACTCCTAGGGGGAGACCAAGCAAGCTATTCTTTTAAGTCTTGGCCACAAAAGAAGCCCATAAGAATTTTGTGCTTCATTCAGGCCAATTTGTGTGCTCACACTCAGATCCTGCATCTTAGACACTGTGACTCTGACCTTCGGCTAAATTTGCATTCCTACATGCTTAAATCACAGACGGAGAGAAACAGGCTATTCTTTCTAGTATTGGCCACAAAAAAAGCCCATGAGAATTTTG
>NW_009725975.1:0-7849 GCF_000703405.1 Apaloderma vittatum | reverse complement strand
GAAATAATAGTGAAATTATAAAAATAAAGTCAGTTGAGCATGGCGCTAACAGCACCAAGGTCACGGGTTCGATTCCCGTTCCATCCCCGTGTGTTGTCTGATCTAGTCGAGAGGTGGCGTCTCTGGTGACAGGGAGACTGGATTAAAATGATCTCTAATGTCCGTTCCACCTTAGGCCATTCTATGATTCTAACTATATACAACTATATATAAGCCCGATTTGAACCTGACTATGCCCCGATATCAATCCCCACTGATGCTGCAGAGCAGGAGGCCCTGGGGAAGCCCCAGGCTCAGCGGCAGTGGGAGCTGGATACAGGAGCTGGATTCAGGAACTCAGGATCCAGATCAAAAGCAGGAGGTCGGATGGAGTCCTCCCTGGACACTGGCCATTGCAGAAAATGGGGCGAAACTCTCGTGGTCACTCAATTTATACTAAATATGACATATATGGGATGGAATACTCTCGTTGGTCACCTGTCCTGTCTGTTACCCCCTGGAGGTGCAACCTTTTTACTTCCTTGTGACCCCTCTTACTACCCGGCACCCCCAGCGTGGCACACAAGAGCCAGCAGTGGCCTTGGTCACTACTACAGAAACAAGTATCAGCAGGAGCCTTTCTGCATCCCAGTCCCAGGCAGTAACTGTACACATCAGGTGTTATCACTGCTAGCAGCACACACTGTCTGCAGAAACATGCTGCTGACTTCAGAAAGTGCAGCCTTTTAGAAGAGACTAAACTGGAAAGTAAAAATCACTAAACAGAACTGGGGTTTTTACCTCAAACCAGGATACTATTTGATTAGTATTGTTATAAAATAACCATAAATATTGTCAAAACCAATACTGTTCTAAAATAATAGTAGCAAAAATAACAGTAAAAAAGTGAAGAAAGTGTCTTCAGTAAGATTGATATGATTAGCAGCAGATTCAACAGTAATTGGATCTCTTCTATTCTTATTGTAACACAGGTGAGGAGAGTGTAGTGATGATTTCACAGCTTTAAATAATTATCTGACTTTTTCTCTCTGTGTTTTGCATTGTAAGATACTGGTGCAATAACGTTGCTATTACAGCAATGAAAAAAAAGTAATCTTTACACGTTACTGCTTCTTTTTAATGTCATGGAAATTATCTACCCTCTGAATTCTGTGACAATTATTTGTTTATAAAACAGTCCATTAAAAAGACATAAAGGAAGTTTAGGGGAAGGGGGGCGTTGTTGGTTGTTTTTGGCAGAAGGGGATGTTTTGTTTGGTTTGGTTTGGGGAGGGTTTGGTAATAGGGTAAAAGCAGAAGACAGGCAGTTAGATCAAGAAAGAAGGATTTTAAAGAATATGTCTTTCCTCAGCCCTATTCTTGCCCCTGAGAGGAAGTATGAGGAGATACACATGAAAGGGAACTTATTTTTTATGAAAGGTAGATAACTTAAACAAATAGTCTGCAAATAACAATGATACGATACTCAGTCATTCCCAGATTCTAAGAAATACTGGAACAAAAAAAAAATCTTAAAAAATACCAAACCAATGAAAACAAGCTTAAATGTTGGAGACCATGTTGTAAACAGCTGAAAGGAGACTGAAGTCCTAGGTGTGCTAATTATACCATTAAAAATATTTTCAAAATACTAAGTGAGCTAACCATCACATCAAAACTAGAATTTGCCATGTTAAATTCATCCTTAGAAGAGCTCTTCCATATAATTTTCAGTATCTGGAAGATTATTTTTCTTCATACCCTGCAGGTTTTGAAACACAAATATGTAAATTTATTGAAACGGGTTGCTCAGGGCAGTGGTGGAGTCCCCATCCCTGGAGAGACTGAAGAGTCATGTTGACATAGTGCTTAGAAATATGGTTTAGTCAAGGACTTGTTAGTTTTATGTTAATGGTTGAACTCGATGATCTAAAATGTATTTTTTCAATCTGGGTTATTCTGTGAAATAGCTTTATTCAACTCTATGGTGATTTACAGTGATTTATTTACAAATAAATAGGCAAAATTTAAAGAGAAAAAACCCTACCTTTATATGGTGTTTTGATAATGAGGGAATAACCCACAGGATGCATCTCCACTGGCCCAAGAATATTGTTTGGTAACTGATGTTTCTACCAATCAACGTTGATTGCAATTTTCAGTATTCTGTTTTGCTGCATGCATGTCCTGTACTCACCTTCATCCCTGCATAGGAGTTGTACTGATACAAGCACTTATACTCAGTGCAGTTCAAAGAAAAGATATTTCATGCAGTTCATGCGCTATTAAAAAAAATATAAAAATCTCTACCTTTGGCTGAACTGTGGGTGAAAGGGACATTTCTCTTGTTGGATCCTCGCTTCTGATCATCCCAAAGGAATGACGCAGTACTCCTAATGCATTTAGCCTATATTCCTAAAACCTAAATTCTCTGGTAACATGAGCTATTTTTATACTTTCAGCTATGACAAACAGATTTGCATTCAGAAGATAGCTTCTTATTCAGAAGCAAGAAATCATTCTTTGTGCTCCTGTTTTGCCTGAGTTTGGGCATAACTGATGAATGAATGCATTTTCTATGAATAGTTACCTGTGGTTTCACTACAAGACACAAATATATTCATAATACTAAAGTGACAGATCCTTAGGATTGCAGCCTACGCCAGGAAACCTTATTCCTGACTCAGTTGCTCAAAAACATAAACCCAGGTATTCTTTCTAGCTCCCCTGCCCTTCTTAGCCGTGCTGATTACAAGCTTCCAAAAAAAGCTCCAGTAATTCTCTGAATTGTTGTATTGGTTGCATCGCTAAGTTAGGTACATCTAATTAGTTCAACAAGATTTGTGGCTTTTTTCACCATCTTTGAAACCTCCAAGAGCTAGTAGTGGAGTAAACCAAGACACACGCCTTTTATTTTTACTTTTTTAAAAGGGGTGGATTTAATATCTTAATTACACTATAAAACCATCCTTTTGTTCTATCTTTTTCCCAGTGTTGGTTTTTGTTAGCAATCAAAGGTTAGCATTTCAATATGGAAATAAATCCTGTTTATCACACAATTAGAAGTGTGTTTTGTACATTAGATTTATTGCTTAGTAGTCCTTTCCTAGGTACAAACCAAGAAAATTCTGTATGAAAATTCTGGGACCCTGGAGAAGTCATTGTTATGGGTATTTGTAATGGAAACTCACTAAACATTCTGGAATATTTTTAATGTCCTAGTGAGAAATAGCATAGCGCTTACAAGTTCTTTTTAGTCATTTGGTGGCAGTATTTACAAAGCACATTCACAGTTTTCCTGCCATGTGAAAAAGCTATCCTTAACTCAGGCTTCAACACTCACACTATAAAAAGCGCTCTTGCTCTGCCTGGTAAAGCTGTATCTTATAGCAGTAAATTTAAAAGAAAAAATTTTGCATGTGTGCGTGTGACTAGCAGTGTTAAGGGCCAATGATATTTACTGCAATTGCTTTGAGTTCTGGTAGATTGGTTTTAAAAGGATATATTCCAAAACCTTTGCTAAAGACCTCATTTAAAATTTTTTAAACCCCTTTGAATCTGTAGGATAGGAATACTTTCTTGCGAGGCTGCAGCTCCCAGTATTATGCCATTTCTACTCTTGTTGGTTCTACAGATTCAGCTTCAAGATGAAGCTTCTCTTCCATTTCCTCGGGGGTCTCCTTCCTGCCTCTGTTCTCCTCAGCCACTAAAGGAAAAGTGCTGCACTGCTGAAAGGTGCTTGAAAATAATTTTCAGCATTTTTAAGAGCATTTGCATATTCCATTTCCTTATTCCTGCAGAACTTTTCAGAAATTTGCAATAAGCAGGGAACAAGACCAGTATTACTCTGAGATACAAAAACATTTATGTATTCTTGACCTTTGCCCATATCAGATACACATACATATATTAGAATTTGCATAAGTAAATGTTTGTATATATATATTAGCATTTTTTCTCCTAGAGAAATAAGAAGCTGCTAGCAAAACAATTTATGAATCACTATAATAAAAGCAGGATTTGGCAAACTCATATAAAATTATTTAAACAAGAACATGAATAGACTGAATTTATTCAAATACACAAAATTCAAATTTGTCCCCATTTCTGCAAGTCTCACCAAGGAAAGTAAAATCAATGGAGCTTTTCCAACTTCAATTCATAGCTTTCCTGATTCCTATGTAATGAAATATATCTATAAATTTACCTAAGCTATGAGCAAAATTCTAGTATAACCTAAAAGTTTATGAAGTCCCCATTAAACAAATGGGGACTGGAATGGTCAAAAATCACAGCATTTTAGCTTTACAAATAAACACACAAATCTTTAAATATTCACCTTAATAAAAACAAAGCCTCATAAACTTTGGTTCTGAAACATGCTGGAAAAGCTACTGCAGAACAATAACATTAATCTTCTTTTCCCAACAGGGTTCTTTTTAAATAAAGAATAGGTTTGGCAGTGCAATTCAACTACAGCATTTTAAGACCAGACTATTTTATAATACCTTGTTATTTTACTGCAGAAGATTGAAAGATGTCGTACAACTTAGAAGGAGTACTTACAACCACACTTAAACTTGTTTCTGCACATAACTATTAGAAAAGAAAATAAAAATTGAAACACAACAAAAGGAATAGCTGCAAACGACTAATATACTGATAAACAAGCTCTTCCCTTCCACAGATGCCAACAAGCTTTGAGAATTGCTGGTGATGATCACTTCTGCTTCTTGATAAATCAGGCACTTCAGAACAGCTGCATTACCTTATGAAAAGCTCCATCATCATCATCATCTGAAGTACTGTACAATACTCACCAAACATGAAACTCCATTTTAATTTTCATCTGAGCATAGAACTTTTCTTTCCCCCCCCCTTTTAGGTTGAGGACATCTTGGCTGCTACGTGGACTTTAACATACAGAAGCTAGAGACCCAGACACTTCGAGGCAAGGGAGGAACAAGGGTCCAGGGGAATGAATCAAACACAGATCACACTGGAAACATTTCTTTGGTCTTGCTGCCCATGCAAAGCATGTCTGATGGTCTTCTATCAGAGAACCAAGGGTGGGGTCTCCGCATCCTCTATTAGCACCTTCAGGTGGCACCAAGCACTTACTTAAGGCACGAAACTGATGCAGGAACCAAGCCAGAAATGCTAAAAAGTACCTCACACCATGAGAGCTGTTTTAGGCAAACAACATGAACATGATCACAAATGGGGCTCAAGAATGGCAGATTCTAGGTAAAGAGCTGCCAAGTCTGATGTGGGACTGGGCACTCTCTCAGGAGAGAGAATCAGGGTTAGAGTCAGCAGGAGGAAGCACAAATCCAGCAACAAGTGTCAAGCTGGGAACCCACAGCAACAGCTTTTTGACAAGGACAACATATCATTACCACTAAGAAGTGTGGCTAGAGAGGTTGCTCAACAGCACGTGCAACTCTGACAAACAACTTTTAAAACAGACTTGGAGCAAGTATAATACAAAATGGTTTGCACACAAACCTCCCTTGAATGCTGTGTTCTTCCAGAGGTTGGCCATCGATGCAGCCACTTTCATTGCGTTTGAGAGGCCAGGAGACAAATTCTGTGCCATCTTCTCTAGGTTCCTAGGAAAAGGGTTTTTTCGTCACCTCTGAGTCTGTTGTGACCATACTTCAGATGCTCTCAGCGAAAGGTGAGCCACTTCAAGGAAAACTAACACTTACCAAATCACCAAGTACCTGTGTATACCACAGACTGATGTCTTAATAGTCTGTAGTGACTCTCTTATATTTCAAATCCACTGTGAGAACTAAATAGCTGTTCTTCAGAAATATTTCTTTACTATATCCCACTTACAGCTGTGTTATGGAAAGTGACACTACTTAATGTAAAATCCACAGGATATTTCTATATTTAATTATTGTTTTCTAAACCTTCTGTGAGTGCACTTATGCAAATAACACTCCTTACATAACCTAATATCTCAGTTCAGCAAAATACAGAGGCATGTGTTAACTGCTGAAAGCGCTAAGCTGAGCTAGAATCCAGAGGTGGGCAGACTCTCACTGTGAGATGAGAACACTCAATTTGCATTAAGTACTTTAAAAGATCTGTTTTCTTAGTTACGAAAATTTTCTGGGTTTGTTGCTTTCCTTTACTGGAGAAGAAAGGGTCATTGAATGTTATTTTAGGAAGAAGTGTAAGGATAGTCTGGCTTTCCAAAGATGTTTCTTCCTTTAATTATATTTGTTTTTCCAGAGTTGCAATATCCTGCTCCAAAGGTTGATGATAGTATCAGTTTGCCTTGGCAAATATAATATTACCATTGCTTCAATTTTCAGGGGCAATATTGCTTCTATAGGTTTACTTTTATGCACCTAAATTAAAACCAGAAATAAACACAAAGTAATTTTTTATGATGTGCATGGAAATTGCAATCAAAATGTCAAAAAGACCAAAACTAAGACTACTGATATAGCTGCAATCTAAAAAAAGAGCACTATTAATTAAAATTTAAAATTTCTGGCTATACTTAGCTGGTGCATATCTTTTTCCTTCAAATCTTGTTTCTTCCATTTTCTTCCTCTTATCTCGGCAATCCTCTGTGTGTCACAGTTACTTTCAATGATCAACACCTGCTGATTAGGAAATTCAGCACCTTCTGGAAATTTGTTAGTCATAGAATCACAGAACGGCCTAGGCTGGAATTCTAACCTTTAGTATCTGAGTTTAGCAATACGACATGTTGGTCAGATTTTAGTTGGTTCCTCAAAGATACCTTCTACTTTGAGGTGTTCCTAAGGTTTATCACATCTAATAAGAATGACACACTACCAGAACAATCTTTCTTTCCCTTTCCAGCAGATTAGAAAAAAGAAACAGTTATACTCAGGGCCTGGTTTTATTGTGTTACAGTGAGAATTTACATTAATGGAGTGGATACCTTTTATGGATGATCTATTCATCTAGATTATATCATCTAGATTTGTCTGTATAGCCAAGACAAAACTGAAAAAAATACATGGCATTGTGATACAACTTTTTAGTGCAAAACACCTGTTTTTTCCAGGTGTTTATGAAAAAATTAGATGATTAGCTTAATCAAAGCTCTGTCATCTTCTAGTAGAAAGATAATATAGTTCAGTCTTATTCAATGTTATTTCTAATGGAAGGAATATGAGCATCTGAAGAACAGAATATATTAGAATTTAGAGCTTCTAAAGATAGCAACAAATTCAAAATTGAATCTACAGGTGCTTGGAAGTGCTAAAGAGCAGTACTTAAAGCATGCAAGTTAGGCATGATCTTTTTTTTTTTTTTTTTTGCAAATTAGCTGTCAGTCTTTAGCACAAGCTCAAAGAAGTGATTCACTTGCACATGTGCTAGTAAGTTAAAATCTGTCTGCACCTTAGAAGAATATAATGCCTAAGTCATCATTCTCAGTGTGCATAAATCAATATATACCTAATAAGTAGTCATTTATCTTACATTTTGAAAAAAAAGATTGTTTTGAACTGATGGAATAGTCTGCTACTTAGATTCAATAAATGTCAGGCTGAACTTCCTTTAGCAAAAAGTTGAATTTACATTTGGCTCTGGACCAGATAACCTCTGGAGATTTCGTGTAACTAAAATTATTCTACAATTTAAACAATATTCTTTGTATCTGTTGCTTAAGTCAGCCTGAGGATGATTGATTGAAGAATTTATTCTGAGATCACTTTTGCCATTCATTCAGGCTACCTATTTAAAATTATATATGTTGAAAAAATACTTAAACTTCAAGGCTTTTTTTAAACAGCCATGATGTTAAATGTTACAAGCCATTAGTTAAAGATAACTAAAACATTTTTGTATTGGGTTGGCCCGGCCAGATTTTGGT
>NW_009725974.1:0-3888 GCF_000703405.1 Apaloderma vittatum | reverse complement strand
GCTTAACCAAACTTGAGAGAAATACAGGTTTGGTATGACAGCAGAAGTCCTGAAATGCAGTGACACAAGATGTCAAGCAGAGGAGTACAAGTGGGATGATAACAAATGAGATAGGCTGACACTGGGAACCTCACAGCTATAAACAATTCACCAATAGTCAGTGAAAGAAAGGAACGGAACAAAACAAGTTTCAGCGGTACCAAAAAGAACAAAATAAAAGCATCTATTGCACAGCAAATGCATGTTAAATAGTAAATTCAGACGTGCTTTGAACTTGCAAACCAAAAATGAAGAAGCAAAGTTTTAGAGTGTGCTGCCAAACATATTAAAGCAACCCTAAGCAGACTGTACATCAAGGAAGAGGAAGCCATCAACATGTTACCATCAGCATTCCCAGCAAAGGACTTGAGATGCTGTCAACTTGACATACCTTCTGCTTGCTCAGACAGACAGAAGCTGTGCGTCCAACCCCAACCAGACTAGTGCTCTTGACCTTGTGAGCAGTGGGGAGAGGAGGACAGGCATTGCTATGTTCCGATGATTAATTTAACTTACACTAAATAAAAGGGAAAATACTGTGAAGTATGAGTGTTAAAACTTTATTGTGATTGAGAATTTTTATGAATAGTGATATTCTTCATTATCTTTTATATTCACCTTCCATGATAACTAGACCTACAACAGCAACTATTATTTATGATTATTATCATTATTATCATTATTATCATTATTATCATTATTATCATTATTGTATTGGACTGCTAATATTGTAATTACACTAAGTGCTTGCCTTTATATATGAGTTATGTTTCTTTTTCCTCCATAAGAAGATTTTGAGTATAGCGATAGCATAGATCATAATGTTTCAATATCTTTTTCTTCGTCATGTGCATTATTTCTGATCTTCATCCTGTGGTGAGTGTATTCCCCATGGAAAAATCCAGTTTTAAGTCTTAAACCCACTGTTCTCTATAAAATGTTCAGTGCTTATCTCGTATTGTATGACTAACTGTACAGAGCAATCTTCCTTGGGGCAGCCCAAGACACCATTATAGATTGTCTTCCTGGTAGCTGTCTCTACTTTTAGCATGCCCAAATGTGGATGGACAGTTTAAATTGAGAAAGACTTTGAGATAACAAGTGTCTTCTAAGAGCTTAGTTTATCTAATAAGCCAGAAAACTCAAATAAATTGAGCCTGATCCATCTATTGTAGTACTGGAAATGTACAAGACTCCCTTAAGGTACTATTTTCTGTTCCTTCAGGCAAAACTATACATCAGAGGATCTTTTATGTTTCTTTTTTTTTTTTTTGTCGGATGGAGAGGAATGCCAATGAGCAAAGACACTCCTCTGGTATCATGATTTAGAACTTCATTTAGCTATCCAACTTTGAAATTCAGGTAACCTACTGAATAGAGATGGACCAAGCATAGATACAATAATTGTCAAATAAAGTGGAGCTTTATATCCAGTCAGTGGCACTAAAGCTGCTGTATTACAGTGTTGAATTATTTTTCAAAAATTACAAGTTAGTATTAGAAACAGAGGCTCATACATCACCTCACTCATGCCAAATAAATTAGACATTTGCTCTAGACACCTCTTAATTTCATGCCATATTTATTGTTCCCTCTTCTTCACAAATTGATGACTCTTAAGTGGGCTGGGTGGCTGAGGAAGCCAGCTGCAATACTCTGTATACTCTGATTTACTTAAATTAATAACCTGAACATAGCAAGCCCACTCAGGCACTCTTGCAAGAAGCAGTGAAGAAAAAAAAGTTGTGAGACTGGAGAAGTTATCAGAGGTAATACAGAGAGCTCTGCAGGTCTGTAAATAAGCTGACTCTTCTGTTGTGGCTTTTATAGTTGTGAAGATGTGGTTTATAAAGGT
Source organism: Apaloderma vittatum (assembly GCF_000703405.1). NCBI lineage: Eukaryota > Metazoa > Chordata > Aves > Trogoniformes > Trogonidae > Apaloderma > Apaloderma vittatum. Next base: position 1,994 of record NW_009725974.1, on the reverse strand, counting down.
TTTTTGTTTGGAATTTAATTTACCGTCTCTTCTGTGTTTGCAACCACAGCCATCTGTAGCCATGATTCCTCCTTCTATTTATGATGAATCTTTTCTTGCCAATTTCATTATATTTACTCTTGTGTTAAATATAACCTTTACTACTTACACTCTTCCTAAATAAATTTTAAATCAGAAAAGTTTTTCAGTCTAGAAAACTGCAAGTGAAGCAGTCAGCTCTCCTTTTTCAGAATTGTCTGGAGGTGGCTTGAGAACAACTCTGAAAATTGATTAGTGTCAGTGATATTTTGGTTGACTTTGCAGCCTGTCAGCTTCAGTTTTACTGATAAATTATTAACTTCAGTACCGGTCATTGTCAGAGATGTATATACCTATATCATCATGACATGTTTCTCAGGGAAAACCTTTTTCCAAGCTTTTCTGCAATGATGGAAAATTCTGCAGAAATTCTCTCTACAGAGTTCTTATTCAGCTGTTTCATTGTCTTTACTATTATAAACTGTCCTCGTAATACCCTGCACTTCAAACTCACCACTTCTTACCCATATAGGAAAGAAAAAATGTAGTTTTCTTGGTTGCTATGATGGAGAATGCTGAAAGAACAGCTCCTTAAGGTATGAGGAGTTCAAGAATTTATCAGATCTCTTCCAGTCTAAAGAACTCCATCTCTTCAGCCTTTTTTCATAGACAGCAATTCCTGCTCTCTCTAGACACCTTATGGTTGTTGCATTTCTTTTCTGAAGCATGATATCCAAGAGAACTGTGGAACTGTTATCCAGCTGTGCTATGAGTTTTGCTGTGGTGCTTCCTATAGAATCTTATTCTTGTCCTTACTGAATTGTGTTATATTATTTGTCCCCATTCCTATTGCATTGCTTGTCTTTTCTGGCTGGATGACCCCTGTATGGGAGGCTGAAATTTTCTTTGAATTTGAAAATCCTTGATTTTAGACTTACAGATATGAAGTGATTATGAAAACATTAAGTGTAGCAGCACAAATTTGTCTGGAAATTGCCAGATTTCAAGGGGTATCTTCCATGTCCATGAGGAAGAGGGGCTCAGGGTATGGGTCTCTGTCATATTAATAATGAAACATGGTTTTATTATTAATTCTGATAATAGACAGGTACATTGTAACCCAAATTGTTTCAATTCCTCCATTGGTTAGAGGGGAACATGAGACTAACTTCTTTTGTAATATCCTTTGAAATCAACTGTCAGAGCTATGTAAAAGTTAATTATTGTTGTTGCATATTCGTATGATTGGTAATGTTAGTCTGATTAATCATTTTTAATAGCCCTCATTTTTACTTTTTAGTCATTTCCAACGTCAAATAAAAGTTTCAGACCAACAAAGCATGACAACTCTCTCAATAACCTCCCCAAAGCTGTGCCTTCTCTTCTGTACTGCATTCCCGTTCTGCCTGGTGAAGGAGGACACTATTCTGAGTCTGGATACTTTTCAATCCGTGTTCATTTCTTCAGTGGATCAACTGATCTTTGATAACCACTCGGAAATAAAGCAATATGATGTACTTTGTGTAATGAAAGAGGGAAGGAGATTCTATGTCCTTCTATCACAGGGTTACAGCACTGGTGGATAAAGGAAGAGAAATTTATGTCACCTACCTGGACTTGCGTAAAACACTTGGCACTGTCCCACAAGACGTCCTTGTCTCTAAATTGGAGACACATGGGTTTCATGGATATACCATTGGTTGGATAAGGAATTGGCTGGATGGTCTCATTCAAAGAGTTGCAGTCAATGCCCTAATGCCCAAGTGGAGACCAGTGACATGTGGCATTCCTCAACGGTCAGTACTGGGACCAGTACTGGTTAAATATTTTGTCAGTGACATGGACAGTGGGACTGAGTGCACCCTCAACAAGTTTGCCAACGGCACCAAGCTGTGTGATGTGGCCGACACACTGGGAAGGGATGCCGTATAAAATGTCTTGAACTGCTTTACCCTGATAGGGATTAGGGTCAAGGT
>NW_009725973.1:0-855 GCF_000703405.1 Apaloderma vittatum | reverse complement strand
ATCGCCGTTCCCGGCGTGCGTAGAATTGGTGTGTAAATAAAAACCCTCTTCCTTCTCAGGCCGGTACAGATGGTGCGTGCTCCTGTGTTTGCAAACAGAATGCTGACACGCTGGGGGTTTTGGTTAAATTGCGTTACGGGGTGTGCAGTTCGCGGTGTGTGCGATATGCGGACGTCTGCCACTCGGTGACTGTAATTCAGTTTGATTAGGATGATAAAGATGATACTGCATGTGTGTGCGCCTGCCACTTGTATGTGCAGTCGCAAGCACGTGGCCATGAGGTGCATGTACGTTTCATGGCGCTTTTGAAATCGTAGTAGGGCTCAGAACAAGGTCCAAATTTTCAAATCTTTTTGTCTGAGCAACTCACCCTGTGTGGAGGTGGTGATCATGGAGAAGAGCATCCCTAGCTACTGGCACAAAGACCATGTTTGCCCAGCTTGAGCTCCCCTTCTCACTCACTGTGCGCCAGGACCGTGGTGTGTCCCAGATGAGTAGGCAGGCACAGATGTCTTAGTGACTCGCCCAGCTGCCCTCAGTAAGGACAGGATGAAAGGACCAAATGGAAACCAGTGTGTTTTGGGTGGCATGCTTGGTGGGCTGGGAGCCAAAAAGAACATGGTGGTGGGGGCACAGGGTAGGTTTCTGGCAATCACCCTTTCCTGTAGCATGCTCCACTCATTTAAAGCATCTACTGGCCTTCCCATAGGTCTCCATGCTTCAGAAGAAACCGAGGAGTGGGAGATCGTCTTCCCCGCGTTGTGGAGCAGGGGCCAACAGGAGCCGGCGGGTGGCAGCGGTGGTGGTGGGGGCTGTAGTGCTGACCCCAGCTGTGGGAACCAGAGCAGCACCTTT
>NW_009725972.1:13348-20540 GCF_000703405.1 Apaloderma vittatum | reverse complement strand
TCCCTTCATCCTGCCCTGGGCTTTGCCTCGTTCCTGGGTCGGGGTGTATAAAAGCGGGTCCCGCCGGCCGCGGCAGTGACACCCCCACCTCAGAGGGCTCCAGGTAAGCGGCGTCGAGGCACCGCGGCCACAGAGCTCCCGCTCACCTTGCACGACCTACAGCAAAGTGCAACTCGGCTTTAAAAGCAAGAATTTTAATGAGGTTCTCCTTTGATTTCTGGAGCGGCATTTAATCATTTATGAAAATTAATTTTTAAAGCTGGCAGTGCTTTTGCTTGTCAAATTCCGTGCTAATTTTTGCTGTTGTTAAGTTTGTTGCAGCGACTGAGGTAGCAGAAATGACTGGGGTTTTTTTCCTTCGCGATCTTGGTGACCAGAATTCGGAACAATTTTCAGTTCCTCGGGTCTCATCTCAGCTGGTAGAAAATATGGGTTTATCTGCAAAGCCATACGTACGTTTTGCATGTGCAGCATGTTCAGCTCGTTTAAATGCCTGTGACCAAGGAGGTACCGAGCTGACAGATATCGTTAACAACTGCAGAGGTAGTTGTCTGCTTTGTCACATATTCTCTCGAAGAGCTCCTCTAAAAGACCTGACACCCATTTCGGTATCCTTTTACGATGCTGCGCACGTCTTGCAGAGACCCTCCAACAAATCCCACTGATTTTATTTGACACGATTTTCAATAGAAGCTGCTCAAGCCTCTATCTTCCTTCTCCTGTTCAATAATCACAGCTACAGGAGCTGCGCATCATTACATGCCGATCAAAGGGAAAATGTAAAAGACAGTCTAGTGAATTAAAGTCTAATTTAATTGTGCCAGGAACTGTCATAGAGGGATTTTTTTTTCAAAGTATCTGGAACAGATAAAGAAGTTGTTCAGCCTGACCTAAATAACGTTATTTCAGGGTGCCAAACCTCCGCAATGTGCAGCCCCAGCACTGTTTTTCCTCGGCAGGGACCAGCCGGGGCGTCCGGCGGGGACAAGGCTCCAGGACCCACTTTGGCAGAGCCTCTTTTCATTTCCTTGCAAATACCTTTCTGCGCATAAACAAACACTCCACGGCGCTGGGTGCAACCCCGAGCAGTCGTCCTCGTGCGGGAACATGAGGTCCTTGAAGCTGCTTTCTTTTGACTGGAGGCAGATCAAGTATGGGGAAAACGGGCTCTTCTCACAGCCTGAATGGAGCAAGATGAGAAAAACAAATAACCTGCCCACGGGAAAGTGACTCTAATTTTGGCTGTGCTTTGAGCTTTAATAACGCCAGGTGTTCTTCCCAGCCAGGAGAAGGACACGACTTTGACACAAAGCATTTTTCATCCGGCCATGCCCCTTTGAGTGTTCTTCTTTCAGGGCCATTCCAGAGCGGTGGGAATCCATCCATCTTTTTCCGCACAAGGTCCTCCTGCCTCATCTCCATGCCTCTCGCTCTCTTCAAAAATGTCATTTTCTCCTTCTGAGCCTCCCTGCACCCATCTCTGCTGCAGGGTGGTCCAGCCAGGTGTGGGGACATCAGCTGCTCTGGAGCATCTCGTCACTGGCCTCAGCTGCTCCCTGATAAGCAGAAGCAATTTGACCTTTCTGGGTGGAAAAAGGGTGCTGCATGTCTGGGCTGGTCCCCAGGGCTGGGGGACACGTCCAGGGGGCACCTGCACAGGAGGGATGAAGAGCTGGACCGGTACCCAGGCTTCTGATTCCCACGTGGTGGGACTGATGCTCGGGCTGATGTGGTTCTCTCCACAGGTGCCGGGTCAGGAGATGTTGCCCTTCTGGTGCCTCATCCTTCTTGGGGGCCTCCTGCCTCCCACCCAGGGCCTCCCCATCCTGGGCAGTGTCCTAGGGCAACCCAAAGATGGTGAGCTCGGTGTTTTTTCTGTGTTTCCCAGGGGAGTGTTGTGGCACAGGCAGCCGTGAGGTCACCTCGGTGCCGGCATGTCCTGTGTCACATCGGGCTGGTGGAGCATCCCTCCACTCATCAGGGACCTGCCTCTGGGCAGGCTCGGTCCCGTGGGGAACCCAACTCTGCACAAGGGTGCTCAGGGCTCCCCTTGAGACCTTACGAGAAGGTGAACCTAATAAACTGTCTGGTCAACGAATCCTTCCCAGCAGCAGAAGTCTGATGAGTAACTGGGATTTCCTTGGTGCAGGTCTGCTTGGTACCGGTCTCCTCGGCAGTGAGGGTCTCACCAGCAGAGCAGGATTGCTTGGCACAGGACTTCCTGGTGTAGGAGGGCTGCTCGGTACTGGTCTCCTTGGCAAAGGAAGTCCAGGTGGAGAAGAAAGTGGAGGTCCTCTTGGTGCTGAAAATGAATCCAGCAGATCAGGGGTCCTTGGCACAGGCCTCCTAGGTGAGGAAGGTCTGCTTGGTATGGGAGAAGAGGGTTTCTGGGCAATGAAAACCAGTACAGTAACAGAGGTCTGACTGTTGCAGGAGGACAATCTGGCAGCAGTGGTCTGCTTGGCACGGGCATCCTTGGTGGGGAAGGCCTTGGCAATGGCCTCCTTGGCAACAAAAGCCTTCTTGGAGAAAAAGGGCTGCTTGGCACAGGGCTGCTTGGAAAAGGAGGTACAGGAATCCTTGGTGGTGTAGGCCTTGGAACAGGCATCCTTGGTGGGGAAGGCCTTGGCAATGGTCTCCTTGGCAATGGTCTCCTGGGCAACGGTCTCCTGGGCAATAAAAGTCTTCTTGGAGAGAAAGGTCTGCTTGGCACAGGGCTGCTTGGAAAAGGAGGTCTCTTAGGCAATGGAAGTCTACTTGGTCTTGATGGTCTTCTGGGTGAAGGAGGACTGCTGGGCGAAGGAGGACTGCTGGGTGGTGGAGTCCCTCAGAAATCAACACGCTTCGCCTGGTAAGTGAGAGCAGGAGCCCAGCAGTGGTGCTCACTGCAGGATAATGAACAGTGTCTGAAAGATGGGGTCCCCTAAAGGGGTGCTCCAGGAACCTGATCCTCTTTGTTATACAAACAACCAGTCCCGGGCTCACAGCCCATGTGAGGAGCTGCAACAGGGGAATTCCAGCCAGAGACTGGCAAAGTCTTTCCCCTCGGGAGGGATGTGATACTGTGGTGGACACCCCAGGAGGTGGGTCTCCCCTTGGAGATCATCGAGATTCAGTGGGACATAACCCTGAGCAACTTGACCTTGCTTTGAAGTTGGTTCTTCTTGGAGCAGGGGTTGGTCTTTGCCCACCTTCACTTTTAACTGGGAATATCCACAGAGGTAACAGGTCAAAGGACAAACAGGTGGAGATGGGACTGCAGGGTCTGCTCCTGCTGATCCTGCCATCTCAAGGTGAGTTTGCTTCGGTGTCGACCCCTAGGCTGAAGGTGTTGAACCTTGAGAACGTCCGAGTGTCGTGGAAGGTCCTTGGAGGGGGCGAGCTTGTGCTGAACCTCTACTCGAAGCTGGTTCTCCGCTTGCCAGGGTGAGCAGGGCTGGTGGGTGAGACAGCAGAGCGGGCGGTTTCGATTTCCTCCGTAACCCTCGAAGCTACTTCCTTATTTTTCAGGGTTTTCCGCTTTCTGAGCGGATCCTCGGTAGAAACCAACATCACGTCACACATTGCCCTGACCCAGGACACCCCTGGGGACCTCAAGTTGGTGATTAAGGATTGCAGCAATCTGCTCGGCGGCTCCCACGTCAACCTGCGGAAGGGGTGAGTGTGGGCGCATCCCCCTCCCTGGGCTCATGGCACCCACAGACCCACCACACACAGGAGCTGAGCCCAACCCTCCTGGGGCTTCCCCAGCTGCGCTTCACGTCGGGGGCAGCTTCCCCCACCCCAAGGTGCCCGGCGGGTGCTGGTGTTGAGGCTTGAGACCCCCAAGAGCTTCGCTGACAAAGGTTAAACTCAGCAAAAACCTCAGAGGCAACACGTGGAGTAAACAGGAGCTCCAGCATCCAGCTATGAGGAAACCATGGGATGGGGATGGGGTGTTGGGGTGAACAGGGGGAAATCAGTAAAATGAGGGGCAGGACCAGCGCGCGTCGGCTCTCGGCAAGTTTGCAGCGGGGCAAAATGTCAGTCTCGAATCTGGGCACAGATTTACACCTCAGCCGTCAGATTTTGAGAACCAGACTGGGGGAGCTGTGGGCTCGCAGCATCTTCTAACATCAGAGAAAGGAGGACGAGGGTGCTGCCCCAGCTCCAGCGCTGCTGCCCCACTAACAAGCCGGGCTCTGGCCTGATGCTTCTGACAACTTCCCCGGCAATTTTTGGTCTGTCTTCTTCTCCCTCTGCAGCCTCCTCCTCAACCTGGTGAGCAGTTTGCTGAACTCTTCCCTTCAGACTCTTGTGCCTGCACTGGTGAGTGCCTCGAAGTCCCTTGCTCTTCAAAATTCAAAAGAGTCTGCACTTCAAAATTGCTCTTGCTGTAATTGTCTCTCAGATTTACACACACACACACACACATATATATATATGTCTGTGCCTGCACAGACACACACCCACAGCCCGTAAGTGAATTCTGCAAACTTCCTTGATCTTTCTTACAGTCAGAATTTATTTGTTAGAAGTAATTCCAATTCCATCATGCAATGTTATGGGATAATTTGTAACCAATTGCTTTCTGAAACGCCTTCAGGAACCGAGCCGGTGTGGTAAGCAGGAGTGACAGCCTCACTTAGAGAAAAGGTGCTTGTTAGAAAATCTTTTATTCTGCTAAATAGAATCTGTGCCATTTTGAGCAGGGGTTTGAACAATTTATATTGCTCTTTTTCCAAGGAGGAAACTGTGCTCTAGGAGCTGATTGCTCCATCTTGATTTAAAGTCTCTGAAACTCAAACGATGTCAGGAAAACACATTCCTACACCCACGACACTCTCACCAAAGTTGTGCCACTTCTTACCGTTGCAGCTTTGCCCGTTAGTGAACATTTGGGTCAGCATCATCAATATCCAGCTACAATTCCTCAACCGTAAGTCATTACACTTTCTATAGGAATTTTTGGGGTGACACCTGAGCTGTGCATGACCAGCCACCTCCACAGGCAGCAGTGGAGCTCAGGGGCGTCCTTGGGGGAGCCACGGTCGTGGGAGCACGATGCTGTCCCCGCGTGGCTGCAGCCAGCTCCTGGGCAGGCATCTGGCTCTGCACAGCCCCTCTGGCCTCTCCCTCTCCCCAGGTGTCGTTTCCTTTGGGCTCCTGGGGAAAATCTACTCCGTCCTCTCCAACTTGCCCCTGAAGTCTGAGCAGGTCTTTGAGCTGGATTTGCAGGTTTGGCCATGCCCATCCCCGACCCCCCCTGCATTGCCCCCCCAGCCTGTCGCAGCCTCCATGGCCACACGCTTTAACATCTCCTTGTTTTTTTTCAGAATTCCCCATTCCCAGCTGCTTTCATTGACTGGCTCCTTCAGAGTAAGTCAGGCCCCAGTGGGGATCCCCGCCAGGGTGCGTGCGCTGGAAAGAGGCCGCAGCTGCGTCTGTGGGGGGGATGCAGCCCTGGGGTGGAGCAGGTCCCCACGGCCCCAGGGGGTGCAGCCAAAGCCGTGAGGTGCTGATGCATCTCAGGGCAGTTCTGCAAAGCATGTGCACCCCACACGGCACGGTGGCCCCTGGTTCTCAGAGCCATCCCCTGGCTCAGGCACAGGCAGGGTTACCCATGAATGGCGGCCACAAGACCAAGTCTGTGCGCTCTCCCAGAAAAGTCACTTCACCTCTCGTAAAAGGGTTTAATAATATTTACTTAATAAGAGTGAATAATGGTCCTCAGGACGCTGTGAGGATTAATTAATATTTGCAGAGGTGATTGGAAGAACCTTGAACTTCGTTTTGAAGTTAATATAGAGGAGCGAAGGACGAGCTGGAAGCTGTCCCAGGCTCCCCGGAGGTGTATTCCTCAGGGCACTAAATCATCTCTGCCCATAAAGCTGGGCGCTCTCACGCCCCCAGCACATTGGGCACCGCGGAGTTCCCAGGGCTGGGAGGGGCTGGAGGGTCCGGAGCGCTCTGACCAGGGTCCCTCTCCCCCAGCTGCAGGTGTCAATCCCGGGAGCATCCCGTAGCCGTGGGGCCGGCAGCTCCACGGGGTAAGGAGGATTTGCTGGCTGAGGACCTGGCTCAGTGCTCTGTGTGTCAGCGCCTGGGCACCAGGGCTGACCCTGCCACCAGGTCACAGGAGGTGGCAGGGGAGCACAGGGCTGCCAGTCCAAAACCTCAGCTTTGGTGTTTCTCCCAGGTGCCCCCATAGGCAACTCCCACCGCTCCACCCCAAAGAGGAGAAGGAGGGATGTGATGAAGATGACTTGATACACAGAGAATAGATGTGAAAATGGAGAAACCCAACCAAGAAAATACGCTATTTCTTCTGCATTGCACTTCAGCCTTGTCAGACTTTGATGTCTCTGTCCAGCCCAGGGTCACCTGTGCTGATGGTTACCTGTGCTACCTGTGCCGATAGTGCTGCTGACAGTGGCAGCAGGAGCCCCAGGGTCGTACCCATGTACCAGCTCGGCCCCTTGTCACTGGCAAAAGTTCTGCCGTGACCCTCGGGTCCATCCTCCCGCACACTCACCTGACGCCTGGTGCATGGCCGCAGTCTGGGGCAGGTAATTGCTTGGCACAGAGGAGACTTTCCTGGTGCTGGACCAAGACATCTCATCTGGTGGTGGCAACTCTGTCCCTGAGCAGCCACCCCACGGGAGTTTTGTGAGTTTACACCAACCGCACCAAATTCCTGTGAAGGGAAGAGCAAAAAGGGACAAACACGGCTGAAACACAAATGCTTTGCCTTTGCTCTCCTATTTCTTGATTAGTTTTTCATTTCAGAAGGAAATTTTGGTGTTTCCATTGATTTCACAGCATTACAAAAGAAGGCAAAAAAGGCCTACGTGCCCATTCAGACGTGTACTTAGCTGGTTTGTTCCCAAGCAGTTGTGCTTTGAACTGAAAGGAGTAAACGCTGTCCTGTCTTGTAATCTCCAAGTGGATTTGGAAGTGTGGCATTGTGGGCGAGGCGGATTCGCATCCCTTCTGTTACTCCTTACAATAAAAAGGATTTTTCTTCAGCTGCAGTCAGCACGTGATTTGGTTTCCTTCCAAACTGCTGAAGTTTTTTTGCACTTGCAAGGGTTTTGTTATTTATCTCTCCTATCAGCTACAGGAGTAACTCACATGCAAAGAATATTTAGTGGGTAAGTCTGCTGGAAAGGTGGGGACCCATGACAAGCTGCAGCCTCGGAGCCGAGTCTAA